>NC_092227.1:19081826-19095463 GCF_036320965.1 Panulirus ornatus
GTGGTTTGGGTTAAAGGTTGGGTACAGCCCGGGGAGGCTTTTGGGAAAAGGGGTTAAAGGGAGGAGAAAAGGGGCCGGGAAACCCCTTCAATCATTGGGTTTCAGAGTTTTATTTGTTTTTTCAGGGAAATTTAAAAGGGGAAAATTTTTTGATTTGGGCCCCGCCTTGGGCAGAGGGGAGCAAAGACTTGAAAGGATAAGTAAAGGGTAAAAAGGTAGGGGCTTGGTGGGGGAATTTAAGGTTGGGTTTGCGGGAGGCGGTTGGAAAAGGGGGTTTTGGGGGAGAGAGGGACGAACCCTTCAATGGCATTGATTTGGGAGAGTCAAAATTGTTTTTCCAGAAAATTTAAAGGAATTTTCTTTGCATTTGGAATGGTTGAGGCAGGGGGAAACAAAGACAGGGGAAAGGATAAGTATGTTTGGGAAAAAAGGGAGGGGGTTGGTTTGGGGGATTTAAAGGTTTTGGGAAACAGCGGGAGGGGTTGGAAAGCTAGGTTTGGAGGAGGGGGCGAAAAACCCTTTAATTTGGGATTGATTTGCAGAGTGCATATTTGTATTGTCAGCGAGAAATTAAGGGAAAATTTTTTTGCATTTGACATGTCTTGAGGCAGAGGAGAGCAAAAGAGACATGTTGAAAGAAATAATATGTTGGTAAAATGGTATATGCTTGGTGTGGTGATTAATGGTTGGTAGCAGCAGGCAGCTTGGAAAAGCGTAGGTAGGTGGAGGGACAACCCGTTCAATGGCACTGATGTTGCAGAGTGCCATATTTGTTTGTCCAGAGAGGAAATAAGGGATTTCTTTTCATTTGAACTTGCCTTGAGGCCGAGTAGAGCAAAGAACATGTGAATAGGATAAGGTCGTGGTAAAATGTAGGTGCTTGGTGTGGATTAATGCTTGGGTAGCAGCAGGCAGCTTGGAAAAGCTATGTTTAGAGAGAGGGACGAACCGTTCAATGGCATTGATGGTGCAGATTGCATATTTGTTTGTCAAGAAAGTAAGGTAATTTTCTTTGCATTGGTACATAGCATTGAGGCACAGAGAAGCAAAAAACATGGTGAAAGGATAGTATGTGGGGAAAAATGGAGGGCTTGATGGTGGATTAATGGTCGGGTAAGCAGCAGGCAGGCTGTAAAAGCGTAGGTAGGAGAGAGGGACTGAACCCGTTTAATGCATTGATTGCAGGTGTATACATATTGTATTGTCAAGAGAGAAATTAAGGGGGTTTTTTTTTGAATTTGACATGCCCCCCCACCCCCCCTTGAGGCAGAGGGATCAGACATGGTGAAAGGATAAGTATGTGGATACAATGGTAGGTGCTTGTGGTGATAATGGTTTGGGTAGCAGCAGGCAGCTTGCAAAAGCATAGGTAGGAAGAGAGGGACGAACCCGTTCAATGCATTGATGTGCAGAGTGCAATATTTTATGGTTTATATAGAGAAATAAAGGTAATATTACTTTTGCTTTTGGACATGCTGAGCAGAGAAGCAAAAAACATGTGAAAAGGAAAGTATGTTCTTAAAATAGGGTAGTGCTTGGTTTGGATTAATGGTTGGGTAAGCAGCAGCCGGCTTGGAAAAAGCGTAGGTATGCGAGAGGGACTAACCGGCCTTTCATGGCATTGCTGTGCAGGGTGCCTATTTTGTTTGTCAGAGAAGAAATTACGGGCATTTTCTTTGCATTTGACATGCCTTGAGCAGAGGCGAGCAAAGACATGTGAAAAGGAATAAGTAATGTGGTATAAAATGGGAGTGCTTCTGGTGATTAATGGTTGGGTAGCAGCAGGGCAGCTATGGAAGCGTAGGTAGGAGAGAGGGACGAACCCGTTCAATGTCAATTGATGTCCTAGAGTTCATATTGATTGTCAGTAGAAATAAGTGGAACTTTCCCTTGCATTTGACATGCTTGAGGCATGACGAGAGCAAAGACATGTGGAAAGGAGAAGTAGTGGTAAAATGGTAGTGCTTGGTGGTGGATTAATGGTGGATAGCAGCAGGCAGGCTTGGAAAAGCGATTAGGAGAGAGGACAAACCCTGTTCAATCAATGGCCTTGATAGTGCAGAGTGCAGATTTGTTTGTCAGAGAGAAATTAATGAATTTTCTTTGCATTGGGACATGCCTTTAGAGGCAGAGGAGAGCAAAGACATGTGAAGGATAATATGTGGTAAAATGTAGGTGCTTGGTGGTGGATTAATGTTGGTAGCAGACAGGCAGGCTGTAAAAGCGTAGGTAGAGAGAGGACGAACCCGTTCATGGCAATGATTTGCAGAGTGCATATATGAGTTTGTCAGAGAGAAATTAAGGGAATTTTCAATTGCATTTGGACATGCCTTTTAGGCAGAGGAGAGCAACGACATGTGAAAGGATAAGTATGTTGGTAACATGGTAGGTGCCTATGGTGGTGGATTAACATGTTTGGGTAGCAGCAGGCATGCTAGGAAAAGCGTAGGTAGGAAGAGGGACGAACCCGTTCAATGGATTGATGTGCACAGTGTCCATTTTGTTTGTCAGAGAGAAAATTAAGGAAAAATTCTTAGTGATTTTACATCCTTGAGGCAAGAGGAGAGCAAAGACAGTGAAAGGCTAAGTATGTGGTAAAATGGTAGGTGCTTGGTGATGGATTAATGGTTTGGTAACAAAGCAGCAGGCATAGGCTTTGAAAAGCATAGGTAGGAGAGAGGACAACACCGTTCAATGGCATTATATGTGCAGAGTGCAAAATTGTTTGTCAGATAGAAAATTAAGGGAATATCATTGATTTTGGACATCCCTGGAAGGCGAGGAGAGCAAAGACATGTGAAAGGATAATTATGTGGTAAAGTGGTAGGTGCTTGGTGGTGGATTAATGGTTCGGTAGCTTTAAAGGCAGTCTTCCAAAGCGTATGTAGGAGAGAGGACGAACCCGTCATGGCGATGATTTGCAGAGAGTCAGTATTGTTTTGTCAGAGAGAAATAAATGGAATTCTTCTTTGCATTTGGACAATGCCTTGAGGCAGAGGAGAGCAAAAACATGTGGAAAGATAAGTATGTGGTAAAAATGGTAGGTGTCTGGTGGTGGATTAACGGGTTGGTAGCAGCAGGCAGGCTTGGAAAAGCGTAGGTAGGAGAGAGGGACGAACCGACGTTCACTGGCAATGAAGTGCAGAGTGCATATTTTGTATCTTGCAGAGAGAAATTAAGGAATTTATCTTTGCATTTGGACATGCCTTGAGGCAGAAGGCGAGCAAGACATGTAAAGCATAAGTATGTTGTAAAATGGTAGGTGCCTCTGGTGGTGTGATTAATGGTTTGGGGTAGCCGCAGGCAGCTTTGGAAAAGCATAGGTAGGAGAGAGGGACTAACCCGTACAATGGCATTGATGTGCAGAAGAGTGGCATATGTTGTTAGTCAGAGAAATTAAGAGGGATTTTCTTTGATTTGGACAGCCTTTAGGCAGAGGAAGCAAAGACATGTGAAAGGGAAAAAGTATGTGGGAAAAATGGTAGGTCTTGGTGTGGATTAATAGTTCGGTAGCTTTAAGGCAGTCTTCAAAGTGTATTTAGGAGAAGGACGAACCCGTTCAATGGCATTGAATTTTGGGGGGCAGAGTTCATATTTGTTCCTCAGAGAGAAATTCATAGAATTTTCTTGCATTATGGACCATGCCTTGAGCAGAGAAAAGCAAAGACAGTGAAAGGATAATTATGTGGTTAAAATGAACGGAAGCTATGATGGAGTATTAAATGGTTGGTAGCAGCACAGGCTGGAAAAAGCGCAGGTAGTAAGAAGAGGGGACGAACACCTATACAATGGCATTGACTGTGCAAGAGCAATAATTGTTGTCCAGACGAGAAGATAAAGGAAATTTCTTTGCATTTGGAAAGCCTTGAGGCAGAAGGCGAGCAAGACATGATGAAAGGGGAAAAGTATGTGGTAAAAAAGGTAAGGTGCTTGGTGGTGGAATAATGGTGCGGTAAGCTTAGGCAGTCTTCCAATGCGTAATGTAGAGAGAGGGACGAAACCCGTTCAATGGCATTGATTTGCAGATGCATATTTGTTAGTCAGAGAGAAATTACGGGATTTTTCATTGCATTTGGACAAGCCTTGAGGCAGAGTAAAGCAAAGCGACATGTGAAAGTGAGATAAGTATGTACGGGTAAAATGTAGGTGCTTGTGATGGATTAATGCGTAGGTAGCAGCAGGCAGGCTTGGAAAAGCGTAGATAGGAGAGAGGGACATGATCCGTTAAACAATGGCATTGTTGTGCAGAGTGCATATTTAGTTTGTTATAGAGAAATTAAGGGAATATTTCTTTCTTTTGGACATGCTTGAGGCAGAGGAGAGCAAACACATGTTAAAGGATAAGTATGTGGATAAAATGGTAGGTGCTTGGTGGTGGATTAAAGGTTGGGTAGCAGCAGGGAAGCTTGGAAAAGCGTAGGTAGATAGAGGGACGAACCGCCAATGGCATTGATGTGGCAGAGGCATATTTGTTGTCAAAGCAGAAATAAGGGACTTTTCTTTGCATTTGGACATGCCTTGAGGCAGAGGAGAGCAAAGACCTGTGAAAGGATAAGTATGTGGTAAAATAGTAGGTGTTTGTGTGGATAAAATGGTTGGGTAGCAGCAGGCAGGCTTGGAAAAGCGTAGCGTAGAGAGAGGGAACGAACCCTTTTAATGGCATTGAACTGGGCAGAGTGCATATCATTGTTTGGTCAGAGAGAAATACAAGGGAATATTCTTTGCATTTGGACATGCCTTGAGGCAGAGGAGAAGCAAAGACAAGTTAAAGCATAAGTAGTGTAAAATGTAGGTGCTTGGTGGTGGACTAATGGTTGGGTAGCAGCAGGCATGCTACAAAAGCGGTAGGGTAGGAGAGAGGGACTAACCCCGTTCATGGTATTGATTTGCAGAGTGCATATTTATTATAGTCAGAGAGAGATTAAGGGAATTTTCTTTGCATTTGGACATGCCTTGATGCAGAGGAAGCAAAGCCAGTGAAAGGATAAGTAATGTTGAACAATGTAGGTGCATGTGGTGATTAATGGTTGTGGTATCAGCAGGCAAGGCTTGTAAAAAGCGTAGGTAGGATGAGGACAACCCGTTCAATGGCATGATTTGTAGAGTGCATATTTGTTTGTCAGAGAGAGATTAAGGAATTTTCTTTGCTTTTGAACTTGCCTTGCGCAGAGGAGAGCAAAATACATGTGAAAGGATAAGTATTTGGAGTAACATGGTAGTGCTGTGGTGGATGAATGTTTGGTAAGCATGCATGCAGCGCTGCAAACGCGTAGGTCAAGCGAGGGACGAAGCCCTTCAATGGAATATGATTTTGCAGAGTGCATATTTGTTTGTCGGAGAGAAAGTAAGGGAAATTTCTTTGCTTTGCGGACATGCGCTTGAGGCAGAGGAGAGCAAAAGACATGTGAGAGGATACAGTAAGTGGTAAAATGGTTGGTGGCTTGGTGGTGGATGATGGTTTTGGGTACAGCAGCGCTTGAAAAGCGTAGGTAGGAGAGAGGGCGAACCCGTTCATTGGCATTGAATTGCCAGAGTTCATATTTGTTTTGTCCAGAGAGAAATAAAGGAATTTTCTTTGCAATTTGGACATGCCTTTTAGGCAGAGAGAGCAAAGCTACCCATTGAATAGGATAATTTAGGTGGTAAAACGGTAGGTGCTTGGTGTGATTAATGGTGGGATAGCAGCAGGCAGGCTTTTCAAAAGCGGTAGGTAGGAGAGAGGGACGAACGCCGTTCAAAGGCATTGATGTCAGAGTGCATATTGATTGTCAGAGAGAAATTAATTGAATTTTCTTTGCATTTGGACATGCCTGAGGCCAGAGGAAGCAAAAGACATGAGAAAGGATAAGTAATTGGTAAATTGTAGGTGCTTGGTGGTGAATATAAATGTTGGGATAGACATGCAGGCTGTAAAAGCGTAGGGGTAGGAGAAGGGCCCGAACCCGTTCAATGGCACTGATTTTGCAGCAGTGCAAATTTGTTTGTCAGAAGAGTAATTAAGGAATTTTCTTTAGCAATTGGACATGCCTTTTAGGCAGAGGAGAGCAAAGACATGTGAAAGATAATATGTGGTAAAATGGGGAGTGCTGGTGGTGGATTAATGGTTGGGCTACAGCAGCAAGCTAGAAAAGCGTAGGTAGAGAGATGGAACAACCCGTTCAATGCACTGATGTGCACAGGCATATTGTTTGCTCAGAAGAAATTAAGGGAAATTTCTTTGTATTTGGACATGCCTTGAGGCAGATTAGAGTCAAAGACCATTGAAAGGAATAAATGTGTAAAATGGAGGTGCTTTGGTATGGATTAATGGTTGGTAGCTGCCAGGCAGCTTGAAAAGCATAGGTTAGTAGCGAGAGGACGAACCCGTTCAATGGCATTGATGTGCCAGAGTGCATATTTGTTTGTCAGAGAGAATTAAGGGGATTTTCCTTGATATATGGACATGCCTATGAGGCAGAGGAGAGCAAAGACACGTGAAAGGATAATTAAGTGGTAATAATGGGAGGAGTGCAGTGGTGGGAATACTGTTTCGGTAGCTTTATAGGCAGTCTTCCAAAACGTATGTAGGAAGATAGGACGAACCCGTTCAATGGCATTTGATTAGCAGAGTGCATATTTGTTTGTCATAGAGAAATTAATGGGAAATTTTTTTTGCATTTGGACATGCCTTGAGGCAGAGGGGAGCAAAAACATTTTGAAAGGATAAGTATGTGGTAAAAAAGGTAGGTGCTTGGTGGTTGGGGGTTAAAGGTTGGGTAGCAGCAGGCAGGCTTTGGAAAAAACGTAGGTAGGAGAGAGGGACAAACCCCTTTAATGGCATTGATGGCAGAGTTTCAAATTGTTTTTTCAGAGAGAAATTAAGGGGAATTTTTTTTTCATTTGGGCATGCCTTGAGGGGAGAGGAGAGCAAAAACATTGAAAGCATAAAATTGGAAAAAGGGGGTGCTTTGGGGGGGATTAATGGGTTTTTGGGGATAGCGGCAGGCTTGGAAAAAAACGTAGTAGGAGAGAGGACGAAACCCCTTCAATGGCATTGATTTCAGAGTGCATATTTGTTTGTCAGAGAGAAATTAAGAGAAAATTTTTTTGCATTTGGACCGCCTTTTTGGGAGAGGAGAAACAAAAAACATGTGAAAGGATAAATATGTGTAAAAAAGGAGGGCTTCGGGGGGTGGGGGTTTTTGGTTGGGTAGCACAGGCAGGCTTGCAAAAGCATAGGTAGGAGAAAGGGACGAAACCCCCTTTAATGGGATTGAGGGGCAAAGTGCATATTTTTTTTGTCAAAAGAAAATAAGGGAATTTTCTTTTCATTGGACATGCCTTGAGGGAGAGGAGAGAAAAAACATGTAAAGGGTAAGTATGTGGGAAAAAGTAGGTGCTTGGTGGTGGATTAATGGTTTTTGGGAGCTTTAGGGAATTTCCCAAAACGTATGTAGGAGAAGGGACAACCCCTTCAAAGGCATTTAATTTCCCGAGTGCCCTATTTTTTTTGTCCCTAAAAAAATAAGGGAATTTTTTTTTGTATTTGGACAGGCCTTGAGCAGAGGAAAGCAAAGACATGTGAAAAAGGAAAAAGTATGGTAAAATGGGAGGTGCTTGGGGGGGATTAATGCTTTGGTTACAGCAGGCAGGCTTGGAAAAGCGAGATAGGAGAGAGGACAATCCCCTTCCAAAGGGATTGTTTGGGCAGAGTGCATAAATTTTTTGTCAGAGAGAAAAAGGGTATTTTTTTTTGCATTTGGCCCTCCTGAGGGGGGAAAAAAGGAAAAAGCAAAAAACATTGAAAGGGAAAAAAATTTGGTAAAAAAAGGGAGGTGCTTTTGGGGTGGGTTTTAATGGGGGGTAGCAGCAGGGAAGGGGTTGGAAAAGGGGTAGGTAGGAGAGAGGGGCGAAAACCCCTTCAATGGCATTGAAATTTTCAGAGTGCATATTTTTTTGTCAAAAGAAATTAAGGGAATAATCTTTGCATTTGGCACCTTGGCAAGGAGAGAAAAACTGTGAAAGGGTAAGTATGTGGGGAAAATGGGAGGGGCTTTTGTGGTGGATTTAAAGGGTTTGGGGGGCACAGGGAGGCTTGGGGAAAAAAGAGGGGAGTAAAAGAAGGCGAAAACCCCTTTTAATGGGATTGATGTGCAAAGTCATATTTTTTGGGCCCGAGAGAAATTAAAAGGGGAATTTTTTTTTGCATTTGGGCATGCCCTTTTTGGGAGAGGAGAGCAAAGATGTAAAGGATAAGGAAAGGGTAAAAAAGGGAAAGGGGCTTTGGGGGTGGATTAATGGTTGGGGGCAGCAGGCAGGCCCTTGGGAAAACGTAGGTAGGAAAGAGGGCGAACCCGTTCAAAAGGCATTGATTTGCAAGTGCAAATTTGTTTGTCAGAAAAGAATTTAAAGGGGAATTTTTTTTGCATTTTGGGGCCCCCTTGAGGCAAGGGGAAACAAAAACAAGTGAAAGGATAAGTAAAGTGGAAAAAAGGAAGGGGCTTGGTGGGGAATTAAAGGTTTTGGGGACAACAGGCAAAGGGTTGGGAAAAACTTAGGTAGAAGAGGGGACGAACCCGTTCAAAAGGCATTGATGTGCCCAAATGCATATTTGTTTGTCAAAAGAGAAATTAAGGGAATTTTTTTTTGCATTTGGGCATCCTTGGGCAGAGGAGACAAAGAAAATTGAAAGGATAAGATGTGGGAAAATGGAAGGTGCTTTGGTGGATTAATGGTTTGGTAGCTTTAAAGGGATTTTTCCAAAGTGTAATTTTAAAGGGGAAAAGGGAAAAGAAACCCCCCCAATGGCAAAGAATTTTCAGATCATATTTTTTTGCAGAGAGAAAAAAGGGAATTTTCTTTGCATTTTGGGCATGCCTTTTAGGCAGAGGAGAGCAAAGACATTGAAAGGGGTAATATTGGTTAAAAAAGGGAGGAGTTTGATGGTGGATTAATGGGGGTAGCAGCAGGCAGGCTGGAAAAACGAGGTTAGGAGAGAGGACGAAAAACCCGTTTCAAAAGGCATTGAAGTGCAGATGCATAAATTTTTTGTCAGGAGAAATTAAGGGAATTTTTTTTTGCATTTGGACATGCCCTTTAGGCAGAGGAGAGCCAAAACCTGTGAAAGCATAAGTAAAGTGGTAAAATGGTGGGGCTTTTGGGGGTGGATTAATGGTTGGGGGAGCAGCAGGCAGGCTTGGAAAAAACGTAGGAGGAGGAAGGACGAACCCGTTTTAATGGCATTTATTTGGGAGATTGGGATATTTTTTTTCAAGGGGAAATTAAGGGAAATTTTTTTTTGCAATTTTTGGGCATTCCTTTAGGGAGAGGGGAGGCAAAAAAAATTGAAAGGATAAGTATGGTTTGGGAAAAAAGGTAGGTTTCGTGTTTGGATTAATGGTTGGGTGCAGCAGGCAAGGCCCTTTCAAAACAAAAGGTAGGAGAGGGGACCAAACCCCTTCAATGGCCCTTTATGTGCAGAAATGCTAATTTGTTTTTCGAGAGAAATTAAAGGGGGTTTTTTTTTGCATTTGGACATGCCTTGGGGGGAGGAGAGCAAAGACATGTGAAAGGATAAGTTTTGTGGTAAAAAAGGGAGGTTTCTTTGGGGTGGGTTAATGGTTGGGGAGCCAAAGGGAGGCTTAAAAACGTAGGTTTGGAGAGAGGGGCGAACCCGTTCAATGGGATTGATTTGGGAGAGTGAAAATTTTTTTTTTTCAAGAGAAAATTTAAGGGAAATTTTTCTTTTCATTTGGGCAAACCTTTGGGGGGAGGAAAAAAAAGACCCTGGAAAGGATAATAAATTTGGAAAATGGAAAGGGGCTTTGGGGGGAAAAAATTTAAAAGGTTGGGGAAGCAGCAGGGAGGCCCTTTGGGAAAAACGAGGTAGGGGAGAGGGGGAACCCCTTCAATGGCCAAATTTTTTTTGGGGAAGTTCATATTTGTTTGTAAGAGAGAAAATTT
This sequence comes from Panulirus ornatus, assembly GCF_036320965.1. Lineage (NCBI taxonomy): Eukaryota > Metazoa > Arthropoda > Malacostraca > Decapoda > Palinuridae > Panulirus > Panulirus ornatus. The sequence goes on from NC_092227.1 coordinate 19,091,769, forward strand.
AAAGGGAAATTTTTTTTGCTTTTTTGGGCAGCCTTGAGGCAGAGGAGAGCAAAGACATGTGAAAGGATAAATATGTGGTAAAATGGGAGGTGCTTTGGGGGTGGGTTAAAAAGGTTTTGGGGAAACAGCAGGAAGGCTTTGGGAAAAACGTAAAGGAGAGGAGGGAAACCCCTTTAATGCATTGATTTGCAGAGTGCATATTTGTTTGTCAGAAAAGGGAAATTTAAAGGGGAATTTTCCTTTTCATTTGGGGCATGCCTTTAGGCAAAAGGAAGCAAAGAATGTGAAAGGAAAGTATGTTTGGGAAAAAAGGGAGGTGCTTGGTGGGGGAAAATGTTGGGTTTGCAGCAGGCAGGGGTTGGAAAAAACGGAGGGAAGAGAGGGGCGAACCCTTTTAATGGCATTGAATTTTCCCGAGTCATATTTGTTTTTCAGAGAGAAATTAAGGGGAAAATTTTCTTTGCATTTGGGCTGCCTTTAGAGGCAGAGGAGACAAAGACCCTTGAAAGGTAAGTAAGTGGAAAAAATTGGGAGGTGCTTGGGGGTGGATTAATGGTTGGGTTTGCAGCAGGCAGGGTTAAAAAACGTAGGTAGGAAGAGGGACCCAACCCCTTCAATGGCATTGATGCAGAGTGCATCTTTTGATTTGTCAGAGAGAAAATCATAAGAGGAAGTTTTCTTGCATTTGGACAGCCTTGAGCAGAAGGAAGCAAAGACATGTGAAAAAGGGTAAGTAAGTGGTAAAATGGTAGGTGCATGGTGATGGAATAATGGTTGGGTACAGCAGGCAGGCTTGCAAAAAAGCGTAGGTAGGTGAGAGGGGATATCCCGTTCAAGGCATTGATTTGCAGATGCCATAATTGTTTGTCCAAAAGAAATTAAGGGATTTTCTTTGCATATTGGACATGCCTTGAGGCAGAAGGCGAGCAAAGTCATGTAAAGAAATAAGTGTGTGTAAAATGGTTAGGTGCTTGGTGTTGGATTAATGTTGGGTAGCAGCAGGCAGGATTGCAAAAGCGTAGGTAAGGAGAGAGGGACGAACCCGTTCAATGGCATTGATTTGCAGAGTGCATATTTTATTGACAGAAGAGAAATTAAAAGGGAATTTTTTTTTCATTTGGACATGGCCATAAGCAGAGGAGATCAAAGACATGTGAAAGGATAAGTATGTGGTAAAATGAGTGCTAGGTGGTGGATTTTAAAGGTTGGGTACAAACAGGCAGGCTTCCCAAAAACTAGGTAGGAAAAAGGGAAACCGTTCAAAGCATTGATTTGCAGAATGCTAAATTTTTTTGGGCAGAAGAAATAAGGGGGAAATTTTTTTGCATTTGGACAAACCTTTTATCAGAGGGGAAACAAAGACATGTGAAAGGATAAGTAAGTGGTAAAAAAGGTAGGGCTTGGTGGGGATTAAAGGTTGGGGACAGCGGCAGGCTTTTAAAAACGGAGTAGGGGAGAGGACGAACCCGTTTTAAAGGATTTTATTTGCAAGTGCAAATTTTTTTTCAAAGAAATTAAGGGAATTTTTTTTTTCATTTGGACATTTCCTTGAGGCAGAGGAGAGCAAAGACATTGAAAGGATAAGTATGTGGGAAAAAGGTAGGGGCTTGTTTTTGGTTAAAGGGTTTGGGAAACAGCGGCAGGTTTTGGAAAAACGTAGGTAGGAGGGGGGGGGAAAGAACCCGTTAATGGCATTGATGGCAAGTGCAAAATTTTTTTTGGGCAGAGAGAAATTAAGGGGAATTTTTTTTTGCATTTGGACATGCCCTTAAAACAGAGGAGAGCAAAGACATGTGAAAGGATAATAAGTGGTAAAAATGGTAGGGGGCTTGGGTGGGAATTTAAAGGGTTGGGGAGCAGCAGCAGGGTTGGAAAAGCGTAGGTAGGGGAGAGGGGCAACCCTTTCAAGCATTGATTGCAGATTCATATTTGTTTGTCAGAAAAGAAATTAAGGGAATTTTCTTTCATTTTGGGCATGCCTTGAAAGGGAGAGGAACAAAGCCCTTTGAAAGGAAAAAATTGTGGTAAAATGGGAGGTTTCCCTTTGGGGGTGGATTAAAGGGTTTGGGTTTGCAGCACAGGCTTGGAAAAGCTAGGTAGGAAAAGGGGAACCCCCCCCAAATGGCATTGGAAATTTTTAGAATTCAAAATTGTTTTTTCAGAAAAAAAAAAGGGAAATTTTTTTTGCATTTGGACATGCCTTGAGGCAGAGGGGAGCAAAAAAATGGAAAAGGGAAAATTTTGTGGTTTAAAAAAAGGGAGGTGCTTGGTGGGGAAATTTAAAGGTTGGGGTAAACAGCAGGGAGGCTTGGAAAAGCGGAGGGAGGAGAGAAGGGGCCCAACCCGTTCAAAAGGCATTGAAATTTCAGAGTGCAAATTTGTTTGTCAGAGAAAAATTAAGGGGGTTTTTTTTTGCATTTGGACATCCTTGAGGCCCGAGGAAGCAAAGACATGTGAAAGGGAAAGTAGGGGGAAAATGGTAGGTGCTTGGGGTTTTAATTTAAAGGTTGGGTAGCAGCGGCAGGCTTGGGAAAACCCTAGGTAGGAAAAGAGGGGCAACCCTTTTAAGGGATTGATGTGCAAAAGTGGGAAATTTTTTTTTAGAGAGAAATTAAAGGGGAAATTTTTTTTGCCCTTTGGACATGCCCCTTTGGGGAGAGGAGAGCAAAGACATGTGGGAAAAAAAAAGTATTGGTAAAATGGGAGGTGGGTTGGGGGTTTGGGTTAATGGTTGGGTACAGCAAGCAAGGGTTGGAAAAGCGAGGTAAAAAGAGAGGGGCAACCCGTTTAATGGCATTGATGTTTTAGAGTGCAATTTGTTTTTTCAGAGAGAAATTAAGGGGAAATTTTCTTTGCCTTTTGGGCATGCCTTAGGCAAGGAGAGGGAAAGACATTGAAAGGATAATATTGGAAAAAAGGTAGTCATTTGGGGTGGATTAATGGGTTTTTTAACAGCAGGGAGGGGTTTTTAAAAACGTAAAGGAGGGAGAGGGAGAACCCCTTCAATGGCAAATTTAAATTTCAGAGTGCCCTATTTTTTTGTCAGAAAGAAATTAAGGAAATTTTTTTTGCATTTGGACATGCCTTGAGGCAGAGGAGAGCAAAGCATGTGAAAGGATAAATTGTGGTAAAAAGGTAGGGGCTTGGGGGATAATGGTTTTTGGGGAACAAACAGGGAGGTTTTAAAAGCGAAGGGAGGAAAAAGGGGCCCAACCCGTTTTAATGGATTGAAAATTTTCAGAGTGCAAAATTTTTTGTCAGAGAGAAATTTAAGGGGAAATTTTTTGCCCTTTGGCATGCCTTTGGGGGAGAGGAGAGCAAAGACATGTAAAAGGGGGGAAATAAGGGGGGGTTTAAAAATGGGGGGGGGTTGGTGGGGGATTATTGGGTTTGGGTTTGCAAACAGGCAGGCTTGGAAAACGTAGGGAGGAGAAAGGGCCCAACCCTTCAATGGGAATTTTAAATTGCAGAATTCAAAAATTTGGTTTTTCAGAGAAAATTAAGGGAAATTTTTTTTGCATTTGGACATGCCTTGAGGCAGAGGGGAGCAAAAAACATGGAAAAGGGAAAATTTTTTTAAAAAGGGGGGGTGCTTGGGGGTTATTAATGGTTGGGAGTCACAGGCAAAGGGTTGGAAAAGCGTAGTAGGAAAAGAAGGGGCGAACCCCTTAATGGCATTGATGTGGGAGAGTGCA
>NC_092227.1:19095563-19105563 GCF_036320965.1 Panulirus ornatus
TGTGATATACCGGGGTGGACAACTGTCAATTGCTTGAACCAGGGCATGTGAAGCATCTGAGGTAAACCATGGAAAGTTTTGTGAGGCCTGGATGTGGAAAGAGAGCTGTGGTTTCCGTGCATTATACATGACTGCTAGAGACTGAGAGTGAATAAATGTGGCCTTTGCTGTCTTTTCCTTGCGCTACCTTGTGCGCGTGTGGGGGAGGTCATTTCATGTGTGGCAGGGTGGTGATGGGAACGAATAAAGGCAGCAGGTATGAATTATGTTCATGTGTACATATGCGTGTGTGGACATGTATGTATGTACATGTGTAAGTGGGTGGGTTGGGCCATTCTTTTGTCTGTTTCCTTGCACAACCTCGCTAATGCGGTAGACAGTGAAAAGTATGATAAATAAATAAATAAATAGATATGCACATAGGGAGGAATGGGATGTATTTAGGGAAGCAATGATGGCTTGCGCAAAAGATGCTTGTGGCATAAGAAGTGTGGGAGATGGGCAGATTAGAAAGGGTAGTGAGTGGTGGGATGAAGAAGTCAGATTATTGGTGAAAGAGAGGAGAGAGGCATTTGGACGATTTTTGCAGGGAAATAATGCAAATGACAGGGAGATGTATAAAAGAAAGAGGCAGGAGGTCAAGAGAAAGGTGCAAGAGGTGAAAAAGAGGGCAAATGAGAGTTGGGGTGAGAGAGTATCATTAAATCTTAGGGAGAATAAAAAGATGTTTTGGAAAGAGGTAAAGTGCATAAGAAAAGGGAACAAATGGGAGCTTCAGTGAAGGGGGCTAATGGGGAGGTGATAACAAGTAGTGGTGATGTGAGAAGGAGATGGAGTGAGTATTTTGAAGGTTTGTTGAATGTGTTTGATGATAGAGTGGCAGATATAGGGTGTTTTGGTCGAGGTGGTGTGTAAAGTGAAAGGGTTAGGGAGAAGGATTTGGTAAACAGAGAAGAGGTAGTAAAAGCTTTGTGGAAGATGAAAGCCGGCAAGGCAGCGGGTTTGGATGGCATTGCTGTGGAATTTATTAAAAAAGGGGGTGACTGTATTGTTGACTGGTTGGTAAGGTTATTTAATGTATGTATGACTCATGGTGAGGTGCCTGAGGATTGGCGGAATGCTTGCATAGTGCCATTGTACAAAGGCAAAGGGGATAATAGTAATTGCTCAAATTACAGAGAGGGTGAAGGCATGTACAGAACATCAGACTGGAAGAGCAGTGTGGTTTCAGAACTGGTAGAGGATGTGTGGATCAGGTGTTTGCTTTGAAGAATGTATGTGAGAAATACTTAGAAAAGCAAATGGAATTGTACGTAGCATTTATGGATCTTGAGAAGGCATATGATAGAGTTGATAGAGATGCTCTGTGGAAGGTATTAAGAACATATGGTGTTGGAGGCAAGTTGTTAGAAGCAGTGAAAAGTTTTTATCGAGGATGTAAGGCATGTGTACATGTAGGAAGAGACTGGTTCTCAGTCAATGCAGGTTTGCGGCAGGGGTGTGTGATGTCTCCATGAATGTTTAACATGTTTATGGATGGGGTTGTTAGGGAGGTGAATGCAAGAGTTTTGGAGAGAGGGGCAAGTATGCAGTCTGTTGTGGATGAGAGAACTGAGTCAGTTGTTTGCTGATGATATAGCATTGGTGGCTGATTCATGTGAGAAACTGCAGAAGCTGGTGACTGAGTTTGGTAAAGTGTGCGAAAGAAGAAAGCTGAGAGTAAATGTGAATAAGAGCAAGGTTATTAGGTACAGTAGGGTTTAGGGACAAGTCAATTGGGAGGTAAGTTTGAATGGAGAAAAACTGGAGGAAGTAAAGTGTTTTAGATATCTGGGAGTGGATTAGGCTGCGGATGGAACCATAGAAGCGGAAGTGAATCATAGTGTAGGGAAGGGGGCAAAAGTTCTGGGAGCGTTGAAGAATGTGTGGAAGTCGAGAACATTATCTCGTAAAGCAAAAATGGATACGTTTGAAGGAATAGTGGTTCCAACAATGTTATATGGTTGCGAGGTGTGGGCTATAGATAGAGTTGTGCGGAGGAGGGCGGATGTGCTGGAAATGAGATGTTTGAGGACAATATGTGGTGTGAGGTGGTTTGATCGAGTAAGTAATAACAGGGTAAGAGAGATGTGTGGAAATAAAAAGTGTGGTTGAGAGAGCAGAAGAGGGTGTTTTGAAATGATTTGGTCACATGGAAAGAATGAGTGAGGAAAGATTGACCAAGAGGATATATGTGTCAGAGGTGGAGGGAACTAGAAGTGGGAGACCAAATTGTAGGTAGAAAGTTGGAGTGAAAAAGATTTTGAGTGATCGGGGCCTGAACATGCAGGAGGGTGAAAGGCGTTCAAGGAATAGAGTGAATTGGAATGATGTGGTATACAAGGGTCGATGTGCTGTCAATGGATTGAACCAGGGCATGTGAAGCGTCTGGGGTAAACCATGGAAAGTTCTGTGGGGCCTGGATGTGGAAAGGGAGGTGTGGTTTCGGTGCATTATTACATGACAGCTAGAGAATGAGTGTGAATGAATGTGGCCTTTATTGTCTTTTTCTAGCGCTACCTCGCGCACATGAAGGGGGGAGGGGGTTGTTATTTCATGTGTGGCGGGGTGGCGATGGGAATGAATAAAGGCATACAGTATGAATTATGTACATGTATATATGTATATGTCTGTGTGTGTATATATATGTATACGTTGAGATGTATAGGTATGCATATTTGCGTGTGTGGACGTGTATGTATATACTTGTGTATGTGGGTGGGTTGGGCCATTCTTTCATCTGTTTCTCTACGCTACCTCTCTAATGTGGGAGACAGCGACAAAGCAAAGCAACATAATCATACTAGCTGCCTTCATCCGTATCTGTTCCCAGCCCGCCACACATGAAATAGCATCACCACACCTCCGCACGTGCTAGGAAAAGATAAAAAAAAAGGGCACATTCGTTCACTCTCAGTCTATAGCTGTCATGTGTAATGCACCGAAACCACAGCTCCCTTTCCACATCCAGGCCCCACAAAACTTTCTATGGTTTACCCCAGACGCTTCACATGCCCTGGATCAATCCATTGATAGCACGTTCACCCCAGTATACCACATTGTTCCAGTTCACTCTATTCCTTGCACGCCTTTCATCCTCCTGCATGTCCAGGCCCCGATTGCTCAAAATCTTTTTCACTCCATCCTTCCTGTGTTGTTCATTGTTTAGGCCCTTCAAGATATGAAAATTACAATGTTTCTTGGCTTTTTGCGTAAAAGACAAAGATTAACCTTTAAATATAATGAAGAGAACATACACTTCGTTGAAGTCAACGGCAAGACTAATGAAAATGATTCTCTGTTTTATTTCAGTGATAATAATATCACGGACTATCTTTTCACTAACCAACCTTACCTTTCGTTCATAATACTTTGGGTGACTTTCCAAAATATCAAGGTTTGCCAACATTTTGTCATCTACTTCATACACTTCACCTTGGATGTGCTGAAAAGAAAAATTCCATTAATATCAGCCTGAAGCTGGTGACAGCGTAGCTTAACAATTCAATATCTACGTGCACTCAACAGAAATTTCCTTCATTTTATATGGTCTGGCCAGTGCAGAGTCTCCTAAGAAAACTGGTCTGTACTGTCCATAATCAATCTTTTACAAAACATCACCTATTAATGCTGATATCAGTTGCCACAATGATGGACCTCTAAAAAAAAGAAAAAAAAGCATTTCCATGCGTGTGGATTCGAAAGATGGTTAAGAAAATGTTTTGACTTATGAGGTTGTGTGATATGTTATGAAAAGCAGTATGTATGAGAATGTTGGTGCTACTGGATTCTGCCTGCAAGTTGTAAAGCTATGGATGAAAAGTCATGTTTGGAGATAATGTATCCTTGTCAATAGATGAAGAGGAGTATAATCTCTTCATGGAAATTCTTACTCTAAAGAAGCCCAACATTTCCATTCAGATGGATGCAGCACAGCCTTAAATCTGCGAGATTTCCATAAATGGGGATAAGTAGTTATGCAATCATTTAAAAAGTAATTATGATAATGTTGGATTAGACAAGTTCTGAAAAAAAAAAAGCAGCTGCAACACTGGAAAAAGCAAAATACTTAAGAATACTGAAAAAGATTTGGAGTTTAAAATATTTCTTTTTATAGTACCCCCATCCCTCACTTTCTTCACATTTGATGTTCTGCAAAAACCTTGCACGAAGAGAACCTGTAAATCCAGGATCCACACTTAATCCAATTACTATCACTCACAGAGGTTTTAGCACACTTACTACTGCAAAGACCCACATAGTAGTGAATTTTGACCATGTACAAAGAGGGACTGGTAGAAGTAGGTTCCTTGCAGTATAACAAAATCACGTAAAGTGAGACCTGGGTGTACTGTAGTACAAGAAGTAAAATTACAAAGGCAAAAGTACATCATGTCCCAGTCATAACCATGTCAACTGAAGGGTAAAATGAAGAGTATTAACTCTCTAACTGAGCAATTCCACATAAATCACCCTCAATATGTGCACAAAAAAAGTTTCAAAACTGAAAAACCTTTTCTCTCTGAAGCAATGTCCTGTGTATATGAGATTTTCTAAAACATTCCCATGATTAAAAGAGAGTTAGGACCTTCTCTGGTGAGGATGCAGTGGCTCTGCTAACCTCCATCATCCATCCAAACATGGTAGCAATAACTCACTTGCTTCGGGCTCATCTTTCAATAATCTGAGACCCCCACTGAGATGATGTAACTGGCCTACAGTGAAACCCTATTCCAAATGACTTCATTGCCCTAGAATTTGGATTCTAGCAGAGCTTTTGGAATTCACTGGACTAAGATTTGCATTTAATGGAAAATTTAGTCCAGTAAAGTACCTAATGAACCGAATTTGGAATGTAACAAAATAGTGTATTAGTTCCCAACCTCAATCCAGGATGCTCAACCTCAGGTTGAGATTCTGGTTATCAGAACATGTAACTAAGGTTGGAGTAATTGCAATTATAATTCAATAGAACTGTAATAAATTATAGAAGTATTGTAATCATAATTGTAATTGCAATTGAAAATAGAATTTAAGTAATTGAATGTAATTGTAATTAATTAAGTGATCAAGTAACCGTAATTTAATTTTAAATGTGAAACGGAAGGAGAGTGGTATTGGTTATCTTGTAAATGCAAAGGTAGGCAAGCGGTACTTTAAAAGTTCTGGCGTTAGTGGTTGTGGAACTGGTCCAAAAAATGAAAGCAGTAGCGGTACTTGCTAGCGAAAAAAATAAATTGTCAGATATTAAGACTGCATTCAAGTACATGCGTAGAGCAAACTTTTGGTAAGTTATTTACAACACAGACCAAAACTGCATAAAGCCTGTCAGGTCTGGTAACCATACCTACAGGAAAAGAAACATGGTTGAGAAGGTCCAGAGAAGATAAAGATTTTTTTATTTTTCATACCTTTATCGCCATTTCCTAAATTAGCAAGGTAGCATGATGAAACCCTTTAAGACACATCCACTCACATACACACACACACACACACACACACATATATATATATATATATATATATATATATATATATATATATATATATATATATATATATATATATATTTTTTTTTTGCTTTGTCGATGTCTCCCGCGTTTGTGTGGTAGTGCAAGGAAACAGACGAAAGAAATGGCCCAACCAACCCCCATACACATGTATATACATACGTCCAATATACATACCTACACAGTTTTCCATGGTTTACCCTAGACGCTTCACATGCCCTGATTCAATCCACTGACAGCACGTCAATCCCGGTATACCACATCGATCCAATTCACTCTATTCCTTGCCCTCCTTTCACACTCCTGCATGTTCAGGCCCCGATCACACAAAATCTTTTTCACTCCATCCTTCCACCTCCAATTTGGTCTCCCACTTCTCCTCGTTCCCTCCACCTCCAACACATATATCCTCTTGGTCAATCTTTCCTCACTCATTCTCTCCATGTGCCCAAACCATTTCAAAACACCCTCTTCTGCTCTCTCAACCACACTCTTTTTATTTCCACACATCTCTCTTACCCTTACTTTACTTACTCGATCAAACCACCTCACACCACACATTGTCCTCAAACATCTCATTTCCAGCACATCCATCCTCCTGCGCACAACTCTATCCATAGCCCACGCCTCGCAACCGTACAACATTGTTGGAACCACTATTCCTTCAAACATACCCATTTTTGCTTTCCGAGATAATGTTCTCGACTTCCACACATTCTTCAAGGCTCCCAGAATTTTCGCCCCCTCCCCCACCCTATGATCCACTTCCGCTTCCATGGTTCCATCCGCTGCCAGATCTACTCCCAGATATCTAAAACACTTACTTCCTCCAGTTTTTCACCATTCAAACTCACCTCCCAATTGACTTGACCCTCAACCCTACTGTACCTAATAACCTTGCTCTTATTCACATTTACTCTTAACTTTCTTCTTCACACACTTTACCAAACTCAGTCACCAGCTTCTGCAGTTTCTCACATGAATCAGCCACCAGCGCTGTATCATCAGCGAACAATAACTGACTCACTTCCCAAGCTCTCTCATCCCCAACAGACTTCATACTTGCCCCTCTTTCCAAGACTCTTGCATTTACCTCCCTAACAACCCCATCCATAAACAAATTAAACAACCATGGAGACATCACACACCCCTGCCGCAAACCTACATTCACTGAGAACCAATCACTTTCCTCTCTTCCTACACGTACACATGCCTTACATCCTCGATAAAAACTTTTCACTGCTTCTAACAACTTGCCTCCCACACCATATATTCTTAATACCTTCCACAGAGCATCTCTATCAACTCTATCATATGCCTTCTCCAGATCCATAAATGCTACATACAAATCCATTTGCTTTTCTAAGTATTTCTCACATACATTCTTCAAAGCAAACACCTGATCCACACATCCTCTACCACTTCTGAAACCACACTGCTCTTCCCCAATCTGATGCTCTGTACATGCCTTCACCCTTTCAATCAATACCCTCCCATATAATTTACCAGGAATACTCAACAAACTTATACCTCTGTAATTTGAGCACTCACTCTTATCCCCTTTGCCTTTGTACAATGGCACTATGCACGCATTCCGCCAATCCTCAGGCACCTCACCATGAGTCATACATACATTAAATAACCTTACCAACCAGTCAATAATACAGTCACCCCCTTTTTTAATAAATTCCACTGCAATACCATCCAAACCTGCTGCCTTGCCGGCTTTCATCTTCCGCAAAGCTTTTACTACCTCTTCTCTGTTTACCAAATCATTTTCCCTAACCCTCTCACTTTGCACACCACCTCGACCCAAACACCCTATATCTGCTACTCTGTCATCAGACACATTCAACAAACCTTCAAAATACTCATTCCATCTCCTTCTCACATCACCACTACTTGTTATCACCTCCCCATTTACGCCCTTCACTGAAGTTCCCATTTGCTCCCTTGTCTTACGCACCCTATTTACCTCCTTCCAGAACATCTTTTTATTCTCCCTAAAATTTACTGATTTACTGATATATATATATATATATATATTTTTTTTATATTATACTTTGTCGCTGTCTCCCGCGTTTGCGAGGTAGCGTAAGGAAACAGACGAAAGAAATGGCCCAACCCCCCCCCCATACACATGTATATACATACGTCCACACACGCAAATATACATACCTACACAGCTTTCCATGGTTTACCCTAGACGCTTCACATGCCCTGATTCAATCCACTGACAGCACGTCAATCCCGGTATACCACATCGATCCAATTCACTCTATTCCTTGCCCTCCTTTCACACTCCTGCATGTTCAGGCCCCGATCACACAAAATCTTTTTCACTCCATCCTTCCACCTCCAATTTGGTCTCCCACTTCTCCTCGTTCCCTCCACCTCCGACACATATATCCTCTTGGTCAATCTTTCCTCACTCATTCTCTCCATGTGCCCAAACCATTTCAAAACACCCTCTTCTGCTCTCTCAACCACGCTCTTTTTATTTCCACACATCTCTCTTACCCTTACTTTACTTACTCGATCTAACCACCTCACACCACACATTGTCCTCAAACATCTCCTCTCCAGCACATCCATCCTCCTGCGCACAACTCTATCCATAGCCCACGCCTCGCAACCGTACAACATTGTTGGAACCACTATTCCTTCAAACATACCCATTTTTGCTTTCCGAGATAATGTTCTCGACTTCCACACATTCTTCAAGGCTCCCAGGATTTTCACCCCCTCCCCCACCCTATGATCCACTTCCGCTTCCATGGTTCCATCCGCTGCCAGATCTACTCCCAGATATGTAAAACACTTTACTTCCTCCAGTTTTTCTCCATTCAAACTTTCCTCCCAATTGACTTGACCCTCAACCCTACTGTACCTAATAACCTTGCTCTTATTCACATTTACTCTTAACTTTCTTCTTTCACACACTTTACCAAACTCAGTCACCAGCTTCTGCAGAGTCTCACATGAATCAGCCACCAGCGCTGTATCATCAGCGAACAACAACTGACTCACTTCCCAAGTTCTCTCATCCCCAACAGACTTCATACTTGCCCCTCTTTCCAAAACTCTTGCATTCACCTCCCTAACAACCCCATCCATAAACAAATTAAACAACCATGGAGACATCACACACCCCTGCCGCAAACCTACATTCACTGAGAACTAATCACTTTCCTCTCTTCCTACATGTACACATGCCTTACATCCTCGATAAAAACTTTTCACTGCTTCTAACAACTTGCCTCCCACGCCATATATTCTTAATACCTTCCACAGAGCATCTCTATCAACTCTATCATATGCCTTCTCCAGATCCATAAATGCTACATACAAATCCATTTGCTTTTCTAAGTATTTCTCACATACATTCTTCAAAGCAAACACCTGATCCACACATCCTCTACCACTTCTGAAACCACACTGCTCTTCCCCAATCTGATGCTCTGTACATGCCTTCACCCTCTCAATCAATACCCTCCCATATAATTTACCAGGAATACTCAACAAACTTATACCTCTGTAATTTGAGCACTCACTCTTATCCCCTTTGCCTTTGTACAATGGCACTAAGCACGCATTCCGCCAATCCTCAGGCACCTCACCAAGAGTCATACATACATTAAATAATCTTACCAACCAGTCAATAATACAGTCACCCCCTTTTTTAATAAATTCCACTGCAATACCATCCAAACCTGCTGCCTTGCCGGCTTTCATCTTCCGCAAAGCTTTTACAACCTCTTCTCTGTTTACCAAATCATTCTCCCTAACCCTCTCACTTTGCACACCACCTCGACCAAAACACCCTATATCTGCCACTCTATCCTCAAACACATTCAACAAACCTTCAAAATACTCACTCACATCACCACTATATATATATATATATATATATATATATATATATATATATATATATATATATATATATATATATATTATATCCCTGGGGATAGGGGAGCAAGAATACTTCCCACGTATTCCCTGCGTGTCGTAGAAGGCGACTAAAAGGGGAGGGAGCGGGGGGCTGGAAATCCTCCCCTCTCATTTTCTTTTTTTTAATTTTCCAAAAGAAGGAACAGAGAATTGGGCCAGGTGAGGGTAGTCCCTCAAAGGCCCAGTCATCTGTTCTTAACGCTACCTCGCTAATGCGGGAAATGGCGAATAGTTTGAAAGAAAAAAAAATGGTATTGCAGTGGAATTTATTAAAAAAGGGGGTGACTGTATTGTTGACTGGTTGGTAAGGTTATTTAATGTATGTATGACTCATGGTGAGGTGCCTGAGGATTGGCGGAATGCGTGCATAGTGCCATTGTACAAAGGCAAAGGGGATAAGAGTGAGTGCTCAAATTACAGAGGTATAAGTTTGTTGAGTATTCCTGGTAATTATATGGGAGGGTATTGATTGAGAGGGTGAAGGCATGTACAGAGCA
>NC_092227.1:19110563-19123978 GCF_036320965.1 Panulirus ornatus
AAGAGTTTTGGAAAGAGGGGCAAGTATGAAGTCTGTTGGGGATGAGAGAGCTTGGGAAGTGAGTCAGTTGTTGTTTGCTGATGATACAGTGCTGGTGGCTGATTCATGTGAGAAACTGCAGAAGCTGGTGACTGAGTTTGGAAAAGTGTGTGGAAGAAGAAAGTTAAGAGTAAATGTGAATAAGAGCAAGGTTATTAGGTACAGTAGGGTTGAGGGTCAAGTCAATTGGGAGGTGAGTTTGAATGGAGAAAAACTGGAGGAAGTGAAGTGTTTTAGATATCTGGGAGTGGATCTGGCAGCGGATGGAACCATGGAAGCGGAAGTGGATCATAGGGTGGGGGAGGGGGCGAAAATCCTGGGAGCCTTGAAGAATGTGTGGAAGTTGAGAACGTTGTCTCCGAGAGCAAAGACGGCTATGTTTGAAGGAATAGTGGTTCCAACAATGTTGTATGGTTGCGAGGTGTGGGCTATGGATAGAGTTGTGCACAGGAGGGTGGATGTGCTGGAAATGAGATGTTTGAGGACAATATGTGGTGTGAGGTGGTTTGATCAAGTAAGTAATGTAAGGGTAAGAGAGATGTGTGGAAATAAAAAGAGTGTGGTTGAGAGAGCAGAAGAGGGTGTTTTGAAATGGTTTGGGCACATGGAGAGAATGAGTGAGGAAAGATTGATCAAGAGGATATATGTGTCGGAGGTGGAGGGAACGAGGAGAAGTGGGAGACCAACTTGGAGATGGAAAGATGGAGTGAAAAAGATTTTGAGTGATCGGGGCCTGAACATGGAGGGGGGTGAAAGGTGTGCAAGGAATAGAGTGAATTGGATCGATGTGGTATACCGGGGTCGACGTGCTGTCAGGGGATTGAATCAGGGCATGTGAAGCGTCTGGGGTAAACAATGGAAAGTTCTGTGGGGCCTGGATGTGGAAAGGGAGCTGTGGTTTGGGGCATTATTGCATGACAGCTAGAGACTGAGTGTGAACGAATGGGGCCTTTGTTGTCTTTACCTAGTGCTACCTCGCACACATGAGGGGGGGAGGGGGATGTTATTCCATGTGTGGCGGGGTGGCGATGGGAATGAATAAAGGCAGACAGTGTGAATTGTGTGCATGTGTATATATGTAGGTGTCTGTGTGTGTATATATATATGTGTACATTGAGATGTATGGGTATGTATATTTGCGTGTGTGGACGTGTATGTATATACATGTGTATGGGGGTGGGTTGGGCCATTTCTTTCGTCTGTTTCCTTGCGCTACCTCGCAAACGCGGGAGACAGTGACAGCGCAAAATTAAAAAATATAACATATAGATATACATATACATGAATTTATATATAAACACCATGTACATATTCACACTTGCCCAGCTTCATGCATTCACGATGCCACCCCACCCCACAGGAAACAGCACAAATGCATAAAGAAAGAGAATAAAAATATACACATTCTCTGCACCTCCCCACACCCAATTGCCACCCTTTGCATCAGTGAGGTAGTGCCAAGGAACAGACAAAAAAAGGCCATAGCCACTCACACTCTTTCTCGAAACGTACTGTGTAATGCATTGAAACTACAGCTCCCTATCAATATCTAGGCCCCAAAGACTTTTCACTGGTTTACCCTGGAAGTTTCACATGTCTTGGTTCAGTCCATTAATGGCACGTCGACCCTGGTATACTTCATCATTCCAATTCATGTGCACAACTTTCACCCTCCCATATGCTAAGGCCCTGATCAATCAAAATCTTTTACAATCCATCCTTCCATCTCCAATATGATCTACCAGTTCTTGTTCCACCCACTTCTGACAAATATACCCTCTTTGTCAACCTTTCCTCACTCATTCTCTCCATATGTCCATACCATTTCAACACATCCTTTTCTGCTCTCTCACCCTCATTCTTTTCATTTCTACATATTGCTCTAACCTTTTTATTACCTACTCAATCAAACTACCTCACAGCACATACTGTCCTTGAACATTTCATTTCCAAAACATCCACCTTCCTCTGCACAATCGTATCTCTAGCCCATGCCTCGCAACCGTATAAGACTGTTGAAACTACTATTCCTTCAAACATACCCGTTTTTGCCATCTGAGAGAACGTTCTCTCTTTCCACATATTTTTCATCACTTCCAGAACCGTCACCCACTCCCCAACCCCATGACTCACTTCCACTTCCATGGTTTCATTTGCAGTCAAGTCCATTCCTATATATCTAAAACACTTCACTTCCTCCAATTTTTCTCCAATCAAACTTATATCCCAACTAACTTGTTCCTTAACCCTACTGTTGATTATGTTTGATAATAGAGGGGCAGATATAAGGGTGTTTTGGTTGGGTTGGTGTGCAAAATGAGAGGTTTAGGGAGAATGGTTTGGTTAAGAGAGAAGAGGTAGTGAAAGCTTCGTGGAAGATGAAATCTGGCAAGGCAGTGGGTTTAGATGGTAATGAAAGAGAATTGCTTATGAAAAGGGGGTGACTGTGTTGTTGACTGGTTGGTAAGAATATTCAATTTATGTATGGATCATGATGAAGTGCCTGAGGATTGGCAGTATGCATGCTTAGTGCCATTGTACAAAGGCAAAGGGGATAAAGGTGTGTGTTCAAACTACAGGGGCATAAGTTTGTTGAGTATTCCTAGGAAATTATATGGGAGGGTATTGATTGAGAGGGTGAAGGCATGTACTGAGCATCAGATTGGGGAAGAGCAATGCAGTTTCAGAAGTGGTAGAGGATGTGTGGATCAGGTGTTTGCTTTGAAGAATGAGTGAGAAATACTTAGAAAAGCAGATGGATTCATATGTATCATTAATGGATTTGAAGAAGGCATATGATAGGGTTGACAGAGATGCTTTGTGGAAGCTTTTAAGAGTATATGGTGTGGGAGGTAAGTTGCTAGAAGCAGTGAAAAGATTTTACGAAGGATGTAAGGCATGTGTATGAACTGGAAGAGAGGAAAGTGATTGGTTCCCAGTGAATATCAGTTTGCAGCAAGGGTGCGTGATGTCTCCAGGGTTGTTTAATTTGTTTATGGATGGGGTGATTAAGGAAGTGAATGCAAGCAAGAGTTTTGGAGAGAGGGGCAAGTTTGCAGTCTGCTGTGGATGAGAGAGCTTGGGAAGTGAGTCAGTTATTGTTCGCTGATGATACAGCACTGGTGGCTGATTTGGGTGAGAACCTGCAGAGGTTGGTGATTGAGTTTGGTAATGTGTGTGGGAGGAGAAAGTTGAGAGAAAATGTGAATAAGAGCAAGGTTATTAGGTTCAGTAGGGTGGAGGAAGAAATTGATTGGGAGGTAAGTTTGAATGGAGAAAAACTGGAGTAAGTGAAGTGTTTTAGATATCTGGGAGTGGACTTAGCAGCGGATGGAACCATGGAAACAGAAGTGAGTCACAAAGTGGGGGAAGAGGCAAAGGTTCTGGGAGCGTTGAAAAATATGTGGAAGGCAAAAACACGATCTCAGAGAGCAAAAATGGATATGTTTGAAGGAACAGTGATTCCAACAATGTTATATGGTTGCAGGGCAATGGCCATAGATAGGGTTGTGCGGAGGAGGGTGGATGTGTTGGAAATGATATGTTTGAGGACATGTGGTGTGAGGTGGTTTGATATATGTGTCAAAATTGGAGGGAACAAGGAGAAGCGGGAGACCAAATTGGAGATGGAAGGATGGAATGGAAAACATTTTGAGTGATCAGGGCCTGAACATACAGTGGGGTGAAAGGAGTGCAAGGAATAGAGTGAATTGGAACAATGTGGAAAACCAGGGTTGATGTGCTGTCAGTGGATTGAACCAGGGCATGTGAAGCCTCTGGGGTAAACCATGGGGCCTGGATGTGGAAAGGGAGCTGTAGTTTCAGTGCATTACATATGACAGCTAGAGACTGAGCGTGAACGAATGTGGCCTTTTTGTCTTTTCCTGGTGCTACCTCACTGGAGTAGGGGGTGCTATTTCCTGTATGGCAGGATGGCGACAGGAATGGATGAGGGCAGCAAGCATGCATAAGTACATGTGTAGATATGTATATGTCTGTGTATGTATATGTATGAATATGTTGAAATGTATATGTATGTATATGTGCATGTATGGGTGTTTGTGTATATATATATATATATATATATATATATATATATATATATATATATATATATATATATATATATATATTATCCCTGGGGATAGGGGAGAAAGAATACTTCCCACGTATTCCCTGCGTGTCGTAGAAGGCGACTAAAAGGGGAGGGAGCGGGTGGCTGGAAATCCTCCCCTCTCGTTTTTTTTTTTTTTTTTTTTTTTTTTTTTTAATTTTCCAAAAGAAGGAACAGAGAAGGGGGCCAGGTGAGGATTTTCCCTCTAAGGCCCAGTCCTCTGTTCTTAACGCTACCTCGCAAATGCGGGAAATGGCAAATCGTATGAAAAAAAAAAAAAAAAAATATATATATATATATCCCTGGGATAGGGGATTAAGAATACTTCCCACGTATTCCCTGCGTGTCGTAGAAGGCGACTAAAAGGGGAGGGAGCGGGGGGCTGGAAATCCTCCCCTCTCATTTTTTTTTTTAATTTTCCAAAAGAAGGAACAGAGGGGGCCAGGTGAGGATATTCCAAAAAAGGCCCAGTCCTCTGTTCTTAACGCTACCTCGCTAACGCGGGAAATGGCAAATAGTTTAAAAAAAGAGAGAAAATATATATATATATATATATATATATATATATATATATATATATATTATTTATTTTTTTTTTTTATTATACTTTGTCGCTGTCTCCCGCGTTTGCGAGGTAGCGCAAGGAAACAGACGAAAGAAATGGCCCAACCCCCCCCCATACACATGTATATACATACGTCCACACACGCAAATATACATACCTACACAGCTTTCCATGGTTTACCCCAGACGCTTCACATGCCTTGATTCAATCCACTGACAGCACGTCAACCCCGGTATACCACATCGCTCCAATTCACTCTATTCCTTGCCCTCCTTTCACCCTCCTGCATGTTCAGGCCCCGATCACACAAAATCTTTTTCACTCCATCTTTCCACCTCCAATTTGGTCTCCCTCTTCTCCTCGTTCCCTCCACCTCCGACACATATATCCTCTTGGTCAATCTTTCCTCACTCATTCTCTCCATGTGCCCAAACCACTTCAAAACACCCTCTTCTGCTCTCTCAACCACGCTCTTTTTATTTCCACACATCTCTCTTACCCTTACGTTACTCACTCGATCAAACCACCTCACACCACACATTGTCCTCAAACATCTCATTTCCAGCACATCCATCCTCCTGCGCACAACTCTATCCATAGCCCACGCCTCGCAACCATACAACATTGTTGGAACCACTATTCCTTCAAACATACCCATTTTTGCTTTCCGAGATAATGTTCTCGACTTCCACACATTCTTCAAGGCCCCAGAATTTTCGCCCCCTCCCCCACCCTATGATCCACTTCCGCTTCCATGGTTCCATCCGCTGCCAGATCCACTCCCAGATATCTAAAACACTTCACTTCCTCCAGTTTTTCTCCATTCAAACTCACCTCCCAATTGACTTGACCCTCAACCCTACTGTACCTAATAACCTTGCTCTTATTCACATTTACTCTTAACTTTCTTCTTCCACACACTTTACCAAACTCAGTCACCAGCTTCTGCAGTTTCTCACATGAATCAGCCACCAGCGCTGTATCATCAGCGAACAACAACTGACTCACTTCCCAAGCTCTCTCATCCCCAACAGACTTCATACTTGCCCCTCTTTCCAAAACTCTTGCATTTACCTCCCTAACAACCCCATCCATAAACAAATTAAACAACCATGGAGACATCACACACCCCTGCCGCAAACCTACATTCACTGAGAACCAATCACTTTCCTCTCTTCCTACACGTACACATGCCTTACATCCTCGATAAAAACTTTTCACTGCTTCTAACAACTTTCCTCCCACACCATATATTCTTAATACCTTCCACAGAGCATCTCTATCAACTCTATCATATGCCTTCTCCAGATCCATAAATGCTACATACAAATCCATTTGCTTTTCTAAGTATTTCTCACATACATTCTTCAAAGCAAACACCTGATCCACACATCCTCTACCACTTCTGAAACCACACTGCTCTTCCCCAATCTGATGCTCTGTACATGCCTTCACCCTCTCAATCAATACCCTCCCATATAATTTACCAGGAATACTCAACAAACTTATACCTCTGTAATTTGAGCACTCACTCTTATCCCCTTTGCCTTTGTACAATGGCACTATGCACGCATTCCGCCAATCCTCAGGCACCTCACCATGAGTCATACATACATTAAATAACCTTACCAACCAGTCAACAATACAGTCACCCCCTTTTTTAATAAATTCCACTGCAATACCATCCAAACCTGCTGCCTTGCCGGCTTTCATCTTCCGCAAAGCTTTCACTACCTCTTCTCTGTTTACCAAATCATTTTCCCTAACCCTCTCACTTTGCACACCACCTCGACCAAAACACCCTATATCTGCCACTCTATCATCAAACACATTCAACAAACCTTCAAAATACTCACTCCATCTCCTTCTCACATCACCACTACTTGTTATCACCTCCCCATTTGCGCCCTTCACTGAAGTTCCCATTTGCTCCCTTGTCTTACGCACTTTATTTACCTCCTTCCAGAACATCTTTTTATTCTCCCTAAAATTTAATGATACTCTCTCACCCCAACTCTCATTTGCCCTTTTTTTCACCTCTTGCACCTTTCTCTTGACCTCCTGTCTCTTTCTTTTATACATCTCCCACTCAATTGCATTTTTTCCCTGCAAAAATCGTCCAAATGCCTCTCTCTTCTCTTTCACTAATACTCTTACTTCTTCATCCCACCACTCACTACCCTTTCTAATCAACCCACCTCCCACTCTTCTCATGCCACAAGCATCTTTTGCGCAATCCATCACTGATTCCCTAAATACATCCCATTCCTCCCCCACTCCCCTTACTTCCATTGTTCTCACCTTTTTCCATTCTGTACTCAGTCTCTCCTGGTACTTCCTCACACAGGTCTCCTTCCCAAGCTCACTTACTCTCACCACCCTCTTCACCCCAACATTCACTCTTCTTTTCTGAAAACCCATACAAATCTTCACCTTAGCCTCCACAAGATAATGATCAGACATCCCTCCAGTTGCACCTCTCAGCACATTAACATCCAAAAGTCTCTCTTTCGCACGCCTGTCAATTAACACGTAATCCAATAACGCTCTCTGGCCATCTCTCCTACTTACATAAGTATACTTATGTATATCTCGCTTTTTAAACCAGGTATTCCCAATCATCAGTCCTTTTTCAGCACATAAATCTACAAGCTCTTCACCATTTCCATTTACAACACTGAACACCCCATGTATACCAATTATTCCCTCAACTGCCACATTACTCACCTTTGCATTCAAATCACCCATCACTATAACCCGGTCTCGTGCATCAAAACCACTAACACACTCATTCAGCTGCTCCCAAAACACTTGCCTCTCATGATCTTTCTTCTCATGCCCAGGTGCATATGCACCAATAATCACCCACCTCTCTCCATCAACTTTCAGTTTTACCCATATTAATCGAGAATTTACTTTCTTACACTCTATCACATACTCCCACAACTCCTGTTTCAGGAGTATTGCTACTCCTTCCCTTGCTCTTGTCCTCTCACTAACCCCTGACTTTACTCCCCAGACATTCCCAAACCACTCTTCCCCTTTACCCTTGAGCTTCGTTTCACTCAGAGCCAAAACATCCAGGTTCCTTTCCTCAAACATACTACCTATCTCTCCTTTTTTCACATCTTGGTTACATCCACACACATTTAGGCACCCCACTCTGAGCCTTCGAGGAGGATGAGCACTCCCCGCGTGACTCCTTCTTCAGTTTCCCATTTTAAAAAGTTAATACAAGGAGGGAGTGATTTTTTTCGGCCCCCCGCCCCCGTCCCCTCAAAGTCGTTTTCCCCTACGACAACGCGAGAATACGTGGGAAGTATTCTTTCACCCCTATCCCCAGGGATAATATACATATATATATACATATACAAAACACACCACATACATACGCACATATACACACACACACACATACATATACATACATATGAAAAATGAAAAGAAACAATTTAGAAAACTGAAACTTCTAGCTTGAAATGAACGAAAAACTGAAGGCCCACACAATGGTTCAACCTCTGAAAATTGTAATGTAAACTAATAAACTATACACAATACAAGAACCAATCACGGATGTCTATGAATTCTGTTGGCAAGCAATAAAATCAAAATTTGATGAAAACTTACATAAGGTTACCCAAAAGTATGGACATACTAAATTTCAAGTCAGTCCAGCTGAGAATTTCAGGCAAGTTAAGTTTCTGATTAGCTGTGATGACACTCAACAGTTCATAAGCTGTGGTATAAATTCCGCAAATCTTCATGTCATCACAATGCATGGGTTGCAAATTGGGTTCAGACAACAACAAATAATATAAAATCTCATCAAAGTCTAATCAATGTCCCCAGGACTTATAACATAACAACATACTCTAACATATGGTTAGGTAAGTAACAGTTGATAAAGAAAAAGATGATAATCAGATCAAAGTCAAATATGTAGCTACCACCGGGAATGAAAGTTTTTGTCAAGCAGACAAACTGGATGCTGGTCATGTAGCCAATCAACACATTAATAAACTAATTAACAACCACCATCTGGCTGCAAAGAACAAGAGCAAATAATTGTTTAAGAATTACCTGAATTACCTAAGTGAAAACACTGTACACAGGAAAACTCCGAAAAGCAAGTTTGGTTGCACACGGGACTTTCTTTCATTCTGTAACTTTGACCTGTTGCACAGCTTACACCAAAAAGCACAACTTCATATGATATTCTATCTTACTCTACAGATTCCTTGATCATATCAATATTCTTATTAGTTTTGGAACTTCAGTTACAACAAAGTAAAATACAAATCGTTCTGCAAATGGAAACATGGACAATTGTCAATAAGGAACTTTGCCTCCAAAGCATGAAATGTAGGCCAGGGATGATGACATGTTCATCAAACTGGTTTTGTATATAAAATTATGGGATATAGCCACATAAAAAAGAGGCTGAGAACGAACTTACAACAAATTAAACCGAAGTGTAAATGTTACAACACACATGAAGAGTAATTCTTCCCCATTCTCACAGTGTGAGCTAAAAATACACAAAACAAATCCACATCAAAGATGGCAACCCTTCAGCTGACAAAGGGTATATTTTCCAATTCACTTTGGAAATATGACTCATAAAATAATAGTGATCTAGAACCTCAACTTGTGACCTCTCAAAGGCTTAACTATAAAAGAGATGTCCTTAACCAAAAACCTGTCTTTTGCCTAAATTTCAGTCTAAAAAATCTAGTAGAGCTCACTACCATTAGTTTATTATATCCATTTATTTTGCTTTGTCGCTGTCTCCTGCATTAGCGAGGTAGCACAAGGAAACATGAAAAAATGGCCAAACCCACCCACATACACATGTATATACATACACGTCCACACACTACGCAAATATACATACCTATACATCACACATATACATACACAGACATATACATATATACACATGTAACATAATCCATACTGTCTGCCTTTATTCATTTTCCATCGCCACCCTCACCAGCCACACATGAAATAACAACCCCCTCCCCCCTCATGTGCGTGAGGTAGCGCACATACCATTAGATGTTACAGGAAGAGAGTCTTATCTCACATTAGTAGCCATGCTTTCCTTAGATGGAAATATATGGATTACCTGTGACTTTTCCCCTCATTCTTCATAAAACATATATATATGAAGTATGAAGTCTGTTGGGGATGAGAGAGCTTGGGAAGTGAGTCAGTTGTTGTTCGCTGATGATACAGCGCTGGTGGCTGATTCATGTGAGAAACTGCAGAAGCTGGTGACTGAGTTTGGTAAAGTGTGTGGAAGAAGAAAGTTAAGAGTAAATGTGAATAAGAGCAAGGTTATTAGGTACAGTAGGGTTGAGGGTCAAGTCAATTGGGAGGTGAGTTTGAATGGAGAAAAACTGGAGGAAGTGAAGTGTTTTAGATATCTGGGAGTGGATCTGGCAGCGATTGGAACCATGGAAGCGGAAGTGGATCATAGGGTGGGGGAGGGGGCAAAAATTCTGGGAGCCTTGAAGAATGTGTGGAAGTCGAGAACATTATCTCAGAAAGCAAAAATGGGTATGTTTGAAGGAATAGTGGTTCCAACAATGTTGTATGGTTGCGAGGCGTGGGCTATGGATAGAGATAGAGTTGTGCGCAGGAGGATGGATGTGCTGGAAATGAGATGTTTGAGGACAATGTGTGGTGTGAGGTGGTTTGATCGAGTAAGTAACGTAAGGGTAAGAGAGATGTGTGGAAATAAAAAGAGCGTGGTTGAGAGAGCAGAAGAGGGTGTTTGAAATGGTTATGGGGCACATGGAGAGAATGAGTGAGGAAAGATTGACCAAGAGGATATATGTGTCGGAGGTGGAGGGAACGAGGAGAAGAGGGAGACCAAATTGGAGGTGGAAAGATGGAGTGAAAAAGATTTTGTGTGATCGTGGCCTGAACATGCAGGAGGGTGAAAGGAGGGCAAGGAATAGAGTGAATTGGGGGATGTGGTATACCGGGGTTGACGTGCTGTCAGGGGATTGAATCAAGGAAATGTGAAGCGTCTGGGGTAAACCATGGAAAGCTGTGTAGGTATGTATATTAGCGTGTGTGGACGTATGTATGTACATGTGAAAGGGGGGTGGGTTGGGCCATTTCTTTCGTCTGTTTCCTTGCGCTACCTCGCGAGCGCGGGAGACGGCGACAAGGTATAATTAAAAAAAAAAAAAATATATGTGCGTGGATGTTGGGGTGAAGAGGGTGGTGAGAGTAAGTGAGCTTGGGAAGGAGACTTGTGTGAGGAAGTACCAGGAGAGACTGAGTACAGAATGGAAAAAGGTGAGAACAATGGAAGTAAGGGGATGGGGGAGGAATGGATGTATTTAGGGAATCAGTGATGGATTGCACAAAAATGCTTGTGGCATGAGAAGAGTGGGAGGTGGGCTGATTAGAAAGGGTAGTGAGAGGTGGGATGAAGAAGTAAGATTATTAGTGAAAGAGAAGAGAGAGGCATTTGGACGATTTTTGCAGGGAAAAAATGCAATTGAGTGGGAGATGTATAAAAGAAAGAGACAGGAGGTCAAGAGAAAGGTGCAAGAGGTGAAAAAGAGGGCAAATGAGAGTGGGGTGAGAGAGTATCAATAAATTTTAGGGAGAATAAAAAGATGTTCGGAAGAGGTAAATAAATTTGCGAAAGACAAGGGAGCAATGGGAACTCAGTGAAGGGCGCAAATGGGGAGGTGATAACAAGTAGTGGTGATGTGAGAAGGAGATGGAGTGAGTATTTTGAAGGTTTGTTGAATGTGTTTGATGATAGAGTGGCAGATATAGGGTGTTTTGGTCGAGGTGGTGTGCAAAGTGAGAGGGTTAGGGAAAATGATTTGGTAAACAGAGAAGAGGTAGTAAAAGCTTTGCGGAAGATGAAAGCCGGCAAGGCAGCAGGTTTGGATGGTATTGCAGTGGAATTTATTAAAAAAGGGGGTGACTGTATTGTTGACTGGTTGGTAAGGTTATTTAATGTATGTATGACTCATGGTGAGGTGCCTGAGGATTGGCGGAATGCGTGCATAGTGCCATTGTACAAAGGCAAAGGGGATAAGAGTGAGTGCTCAAATTACAGAGGTATAAGTTTGTTGAGTATTCCTGGTAAATTATATGGGAGGGTATTGATTGAGAGGGTGAAGGCATGTACAGAGCATCAGATTGGGGAAGAGCAGTGTGGTTTCAGAAGTGGTAGAGGATGTGTGGATCAGGTGTTTGCTTTGAAGAATGTATGTGAGAAATACTTAGAAAAGCAAATGGATTTGTATGTAGCATTTATGGATCTGGAGAAGGCATATGATAGAGTTGATAGAGATGCTCTGTGGAAGGTATTAAGAATATATGGTGTGGGAGGCAAGTTGTTAGAAGCAGTGAAAAGTTTTTATCGAGGATGTAAGGCATGTGTACGTGTAGGAAGAGAGGAAAGTGATTGGTTCTCAGTGAATGTAGGTTTGCGGCAGGGGTGTGTGATGTCTCCATGGTTGTTTAATTTGTTTATGGATGGGGTTGTTAGGGAGGTGAATGCAAGAGTTTTGGAAAGAGGGGCAAGTATGAAGTCTGTTGGGATGAGAGAGCTTGGGAAGTGAGTCAGTTGTTGTTCGCTGATGATACAGCGCTGGTGGCTGATTCATGTGAGAAACTGCAGAAGCTGGTGACTGAGTTTGGTAAAGTGTGTGAAAGAAGAAAGTTAAGAGTAAATGTGAATAAGAGCAAGGTTATTAGGTACAGTAGGGTTGAGGGTCAAGTCAATTGGGAGGTGAGTTTGAATGGAGAAAAACTGGAGGAAGTGAAGTGTTTTAGATATCTGGGAGTGGATCTGGCAGCGGATGGAACCATGGAAGCGGAAGTGGATCATAGGGTGGGGGAGGGGGCGAAAATTCTGGGAGCCTTGAAGAATGTGTGGAAGTCGAGAACATTATCTCGGAAAGCAAAAATGGGTATGTTTGAAGGAATAGTGGTTCCAACAATGTTGTATGGTTGCGAGGCGTGGCTATGGATAGAGTTGTGCGCAGGAGGATGGATGTGCTGGAAATGAGATGTTTGAGGACAATGTGTGGTGTGAGGTGGTTTGATCGAGTAAGTAACGTAAGGGTAAGAGAGATGTGTGGAAATAAAAAGAGCGTGGTTGAGAGAGCAGAAGAGGGTGTTTTGAAAGTGGTTTGGGCACATGGAGAGAATGAGTGAGAAAGATTGACCAAGAGGATATATGTGTCGGAGTGGAGGGAACGAGGAGAAGTGGGAGACCAAATTGGAGGTGGAAAGATGGGTGAAAAAGATTTTGAGTGATCGGGGCCTAAACATGCAGGAGGGTGAAAGGCGGCAAGGAATAGAGGAATTGGAAACGATGTGGTATACCGGGTTGATGTGCTGTCAGTGGATTTAATCAAGGCAAGTGAAGCGCTGGTGTAAAAAACCCTGGAAAAAGTTGTGTGGGGCCTGGATGTGGGAAAGGGAGCTGTGGTTTCGGCATTAATTGCGTGACACTGGAGACTGAGTGTGAACGAATGGGGCCTTAGTTGTCTTTTCCTATGTGCTAAACCCCGCACACATGAGGGGGGAGGGGGATGGGAAATTTAATGTGTGGCGAGGGGGCGATGGGAATGAATAGGGCAGGCAGTGTAATTGTGTGCATGGGTTATATTAGGTCTGTTGTGATAAATAAATTTTAAAAATGAGATTTAT
>NC_092227.1:19124078-19231760 GCF_036320965.1 Panulirus ornatus
CCCATTTTAGAAAGTTAATACAAGGAGGGGAGGATTTCTGGCCCCCCGCTCCCGTCCCCTCTAGTCGCTTTCTACGACACGCGAGGAATACGTGGGAAGTATTCTTTCACCCCTATCCCCAGGGATAATATACATATATATATACATATACACATACACACACATACACATACATACGCACATACACACACACACATACATACACATACATATGAAAAATGTAAGAAACAATTTAGAAAACTGAAACTTCTAGCTTGAAATGAACGAAAAACTGAATGTCACACAATGGTTCAACCTCTGTAATTGTAATGTAACTAATAAACTATACACAATACAAGAACCAATCACGGATGTCTATGAATTCTGTTGGCAGAGCAAATACATCAAAATTTGATGAAAACTTACATAAGGTTACCCAAAAGTATGGACATACTAAATTTCAAGTCAGTCCAGCTGAGAATTTCAGGCAAGTTAAGTTTCTGATTGGCTGTGATGACACTCAACAGTTCATAGCTGTGGTATAAATTCCGCTAATTCTTCATGTCATCACAATGCATGGGTTGCAAATTAAGTCAGACAACAACAAATAATATAAATCTCATCAAAGTCTAATCAATGTCCCCAGGACTTATAACATAACAACATACACTAACATATGGTTAGGTAAGTAACAGTTGATAAAGATAAAAGATGATAATCAGATCAAAGTCTAATATGTAGCTACCACCTGAATGAAAAGTCAAGCAGACAAACTGGATGCTGGTCATGTAGCCAATCAACACATTATAAACTAATTAACAACCACCATCTGGCTGCAAAGAACAAGAGCAAATAATTGTTTAAGAATTACATGACCATTACCTGAAGGAAAACACTGTACACAGGAAAACTCCGAAAAGCAAGTTTGGTTGTCACACAGGACTTTCTTCATTCTGTAACTTTGACCTGTTGCACAGCTTACACCAAAAAGCACAACTTCATATGATATTCTATCTTCTCTACAGATTCCTTGATCATATCAATATTCTTATTAGTTTTGGAACTTAAGTTACAACAAAGTAAAAGTACAAATCGTTCTGCAAATGGAAACATGGACAATTGTCAATAAGGAACTTTGTCTCCAAAGCATGAAATGTAGGCCAGGGATGATGACATGTTCATCAAACTGGTTTTGTATATAAAATTATGGGATATAACCACATAAAAAAGAGGCTGAGAACTGAACTTACATCAAATTAAACCGAAGTGTAAATGTTCACACACACATGAAGAATAATTCTTCCCCATTCTCACAGGTGTGAGCTAAAAATACACAAAACAATTCCACATCAAAGATGGCAACCCTTCAGCTGACAAAGGGTATATTTTCCAATTCACTTTGGAAATATGACTCATAAAAATAATAGTGATTCTAGAACCTCAACTTGTGACCTCTCAAAGGCTTAACTATAAAAGAGATGTCCTTAACCAAAAACTGTCTTTTGCCTAAATTTCAGTCTAAAAAATCTAGTAGTGCTCACTACCATTAGTTTTTATTATCCATTTATTTTGCTTTGTCGCTGTCTCCTGCATTAGCGAGGTAGCACAAGGAAACAGATGAAAAAATGGCCAAACCCACCCACATACACATGTATATACATACACGTCCACACACGCAAATATACATACCTATACATCTCAACATATACATACACAGACATATACATATATACACATGTACATAATTCATACTGTCTGCCTTTATTCATTCCCATCGCCACCCCGCCACACATGAAATAACAACCCCCTCCCCCCTCATGTGCGTGAGGTAGCGCACATACCATTAGTATGTTACAGGAAGAGAGTCTTATCTCACATTAGTAGCCATGCTTTCCTTAGATGGAAATATATGGATTACCTGTGAGTGAGTAACGTAAGGGTAAGAGAGATGTGTGGAAATAAAAAGAGCGTGGTTGAGAGAGCAGAAGAGGGTGTTTTGAAGTGGTTTGGGCACATGGAGGGAATGAGTGAGGAAAGATTGACCAAGAGGATATATGTGTCGGAGGTGGAGGGAACGAGGAGAAGAGGGAGACCGAATTGGAGGTGGAAAGATGGAGTGAAAAAGATTTTGTGTGATCGGGGCCTGAACATGCAGGAGGGTGAAAGGAGGGCAAGGAATAAAGTGAATTGGAGCGATGTGGTATACCGGGGTTGACGTGCTGTCAGTGGATTGAATCAGGACATGTGAAGCGTCTGGGGTAAACCATGGAAAGCTGTGTAGGTATGTATATTTGCGTGTGTGGACGTATGTATATACATGTGTATGGGGGGGGTTGGGCCATTTCTTTCGCCTGTTTCCTTGCGCTACCTCGCAAACACGGGAGACAGCGACAAAGTATAATAAAAAAAAAAAACCTGTGACTTTTCCCCTCATTCTTCATAAAACATATATATATGAAGTATGAAGTCTGTTGGGGATGAGGGAGCTTGGGAAGTGAGTCAGTTGTTGTTCGCTGATGATACAGCGCTGGTGGCTGATTCATGTGAGAAACTGCAGAAGCTGGTGACTGAGTTTGGTAAAGTGTGTGGAAGAAGAAAGTTAAGAGTAAATGTGAATAAGAGCAAGGTTATTAGGTACAGTAGGGTTGAGGGTCAAGTCAATTGGGAGGTGAGTTTGAATGGAGAAAAACTGGAGGAAGTGAAGTGTTTTAGATATCTGGGAGTGGATGTGGCAGCGGATGGAACCATGGAAGCGGAAGTGGATCATAGGGTGGGGGAGCGGGCAAAAATTCTGGGAGCCTTGAAGAATGTGTGGAAGTCGAGAACATTATCTCAGAAAGCAAAAATGGGTATGTTTGAAGGAATAGTGGTTCCAACAATGTTGTATGGTTGCGAGGCGTGGGCTATGGATAGAGTTGTGCGCAGGAGGATGGATGTGCTGGAAATGAGATGTTTGAGGACAATGTGTGGTGTGAGGTGGTTTGATCGAGTAAGTAACGTAAGGGTAAGAGAGATGTGTGGAAATAAAAAGAGCGTGGTTGAGAGAGCAGAAGAGGGTGTTTTGAAATGGTTTGGGCACATGGAGAGAATGAGTGAGGAAAGATTGACCAAGAGGATATATGTGTCGGAGGTGGAGGGAACGAGGAGAAGAGGGAGACCAAATTGGAGGTGGAAAGATGGAGTGAAAAAGATTTTGTGTGATCGGGGCCTGAACATGCAGGAGGGTGAAAGGAGGGCAAGGAATAGAGTGAATTGGAGCGATGTGGTATACCGGGGTTGACGTGCTGTCAGTGGATTGAATCAAGGCATGTGAAGCGTCTGGGGTAAACCATGGAAAGCTGTGTAGGTATGTATATTTGCGTGTGTGGACATATGTATATACATGTGTATGGGGGTGGGTTGGGCCATTTCTTTCGTCTGTTTCCTTGCGCTACCTCGCAAATGCGGGAGACAGCGACAAAGTATAATAAAACAAATAAATATATATATATATATATATATATATATGTGCGTGGATGTTGGGGTGAAGAGGGTGGTGAGAGTAAGTGAGCTTGGGAAGGAGACTTGTGTGAGGAAGTACCAGGAGAGACTGAGTACAGAATGGAAAAAGGTGAGAACAATGGAAGTAAGGGGAGTGGGGGAGGAATGGGATGTATTTAGGGAATCAGTGATGGATTGCACAAAAGATGCTTGTGGCATGAGAAGAGTGGGAGGTGGGCTGATTAGAAAGGGTAGTGAGAGGTGGGATGAAGAAGTAAGATTATTAGTGAAAGAGAAGAGAGAGGCATTTGGACGATTTTTGCAGGGAAAAAATGCAATTGAGTGAGAGATGTATAAAAGAAAGAGACAGGAGGTCAAGAGAAAGGTGCAAGAGGTGAAAAAGAGGGCAAATGAGAGTTGGGGTTAGAGAGTATCATTAAATTTTAGGGAGAATAAAAAGATGTTCTGGAAGGAGGTAAATAAAGTGCGTAAGACAAGGGAGCAATGGGAACTTCGGTGAAGGGCGCAAATGGGGAGGTGATAACAAGTAGTGGTGATGTGAGAAGGAGATGGAGTGAGTATTTTGAAGGTTTGTTGAATGTGTTTGATGATAGAGTGGCAGATATAGGGTGTTTTGGTCGAGGTGGTGTGCAAAGTGAGAGGGTTAGGGAAAATGATTTGGTAAACAGAGAAGAGGTAGTAAAAGCTTTGCGGAAGATGAAAGCCGGCAAGGCAGCAGGTTTGGATGGTATTGCAGTGGAATTTATTAAAAAAGGGGGTGACTGTATTTTTCACTGGTTGGTAAGGTTATTTAATGTATTTATGACTCATGGTGAGGTGCCTGAGGATTGGCAGAATGCGTGCATAGTGCCATTGTACAAAGGCAAAGGGGATAAGAGTGAGTGCTCAAATTACAGAGGTATAAGTTTGTTGAGTATTCCGGGTAAATTATATGGGAGGGTATTGATTGAGAGGGTGAAGGCATGTACAGAGCATCAGATTGGGGAAGAGCAGTGTGGTTTCTGAAGTGGTAGAGGATGTGTGGATCAGGTGTTTGCTTTGAAGAATGTATGTGAGAAATACTTAGAAAAGCAAATGGATTTGTATGTAGCATTTATGGATCTGGAGAAGGCATATGATAGAGTTGATAGAGATGCTCTGTGGAAGGTATTAAGAATATATGGTGTGGGAGGCAAGTTGTTAGAAGCAGTGAAAAGTTTCTATCGAGGATGTAAGGCATGTGTACGTGTAGGAAGAGAGGAAAGTGATTGGTTCTCAGTGAATGTAGGTTTGCGGCAGGGGTGTGTGATGTCTCCATGGTTGTTTAATTTGTTTATGGATGGGGTTGTTAGGGAGGTGAATGCAAGAGTTTTGGAAAGAGGGGCAAGTATGAAGTCTGTTGTGGATGAGAGAGCTTGGGAAGTGAGTTAGTAGTTGTTCACTGATGATACAGCGCTGGTGGCTTATTCATGTGAGAAACTGCAGAAGCTGGTGACTGAGTTTGGTAAAGTGTGTGAAAGAAGAAAGTTAAGAGTAAATGTGAATAAGAGCAAGGTTATTAGGTACAGTAGGGTTGAGGGTCAAGTCAATTGGGAGGTAACTTTGAATGGAGAAAAACTGGAGGAAGTAAAGTGTTTTAGATATCTTGGAGTGGATCTGGCTGTGGATGGAACCATGGAAGCGGAAGTGAATCATAGGGTGGGGGAGGGGGCGAAAATCCAGGGAGCCTTGAAGAATGTGTGGAAGTCGAGAACATTATCTCGGAAAGCAAAAATGGGTATGTTTGAAGGAATAGTGGTTCCAACAATGTTGTATGGTTGTAAGGCGTGGGCTATAGATAGAGTTGTGCGCAGAAGGGTGGATGTGCTGGAAATGAGATGTTTGAGGACAATGTGTGGTGTAAGGTGGTTTGATCAAGTAAGTAATGTAAGGGTAAGAGAGATGTGTGGAAATAAAAAGAGCGTGGTTGAGAGAGCAGAAGAGGGTGTTTTGAAATGGTTTGGGCACATGGAGAGAATGAGTGAGGAAAGATTGACCAAGAGGATATATGTGTCGGAGGTGGAGGGAACGAGGAGAAGTGGGAGACCAAATTGGAGGTGGAAAGATGGAGTGAAAATGATTTTGAGTGATCGGGGCCTGAACATGCAGGAGGGTGAAAGGCGGGCAAGGAATAGAGTGAATTGGATCGATGTGGTATACCGGGGTTGATGTGCTGTCAGTGGATTGAATCAAGGCATGTGAAGCATCTGGTGTAAACCATGGAAAAAGTTGTGTGGGGCCTGGATGTGGAAAGGGAGCTGTGGTTTCGGGCATTATTGCGTGACAGCTGGAGACTGAGTGTGAATGAATGGGGCCTTTGTTGTCTTTTCCTATGTGCTACCTCGCACACATGAGGGGGGAGGGGGATGGTATTCCATGTGTGGCGAGGTGGCGATGGGAATGAATAGGGGCAGGCAGTGTGAACTGTGTGCATGGGTATATATGTATGTGTCTGTGTGTGTGTATATATATATGTCTACAATGAGATGTATAGGTATGTATATTTGCGTGTGTGGGCGTGTGTGTGTGTGTGTACATTGTGTATGGGGTGGGTTGTGCCATTTCTTTCGTCTGTTTCCTTGCGCTACCTCGCAAACGCGGGAGACAGCGACAAAGCAAAATAAATAAATAATGTGTGTGTATATGAGGAGTTCGGCCATTCTTAATCTGCTTCCTTGCGCTACCTCGCTGATGCGGGAAACAGCGATTAAGTATAATGAATAAATAAATATACAGGAGTTGTGGGAGTATGTGATAGAGTGTAGGAAAGTAAACTCTGGATCAATATGAGTTACTGTTAAACTGAAAGTGGATGGAGAGAGATGGGTGGTTATTGGTGCCTATGCACCTGGGCATGGGAAGAAAGATCATGAGAGGCAAGTGTTTTGGGAGCAGCTGAGTGAGTGTGTTACCAGTTTTGATACATGAGACCGGGTTATAGTGATGAGTGATTTGAATGCAAAGGTAAGAAACGTGGCAGTTGAGGGAATAATTGATGTACATGGGGTGTTCAGTGTTGTTAATGGAAATGGTGAACAGCTTGTAGATTTGAGTGCTGAAAAAGCACTGGTGATTGGGAATACCTGGTTTAAAAAGAGAGATATACATAAGTATATGTACGTAAGTAGGAGAGATGGCCAGAGAGCGTTATTGGATTATGTGTTAATTGATATGCATGTGAGAGAGAAACTTTTGGATGTTAATGTGCTGAGAGGTGCTACTGGAGGGATGTCTAATCATTATCTTGTGGAAGCGAAGGTGAAGATTTGTAAAGGTTTTCAGAAAAGAAGAGAGAATGTTGGGGTGAAGAGAGTGGTGAGAGTAAGTGAGCTTGGGAAGGAGACTTGTGTGAGGAAGTACCAGGAGAGACTGAGTGCAGAATAGAAAAAGGTGAGAACAAAGGACGTAAGGGGAGTGGGGGAGGAATGGAATGTATTTAGGGAAGCAGTGATGGCTTGCACAAAAGATGCCAGGTGGTATAAGTGTGGGAGGTGGGCAGATTAGAAAGGGTAGTGAATAGTGGGATGAAGAAGTAAGATTATTAGTGAAAGAGAAAAGAGAGGCATTTGGACAATTTTTGCAGGGAAATAGTGCAAATGAATGGGAGATGTGTAAAAGAAAGAATCAGGAGGTCAGGAGAAAGGTGCAAGAGGTGAAAAAGAGGGCAAATGAGAGTTGGGGTGAGAGTATCATTAAATTTTCGGGAGAATAAAAAGATGTTTTGGAAGAAGGTAAATATAGTGCGTAAGACATGAGAACAAATGGGAACATCAGTAAAGGGGGCTAATGGGGAGGTAATAAAAGTAGTGGTGATGTGAGAAGGAGATGAAGTGAGTAATTTGTTGAATGTGTTAGATGATAGAGTGGCAGATATATGGTGTTTTGGTTTAGGTGGTGTGCGAAGTGAGAGGGTCAGGGAAAATGATTTGGTAAACAGAGAAGAGGTAGTGAAAGCTTTGCGGAAGATGAAAGCCGGCAAGGCAGCAGGTTTGGATGGTATTGCAGAATTTATTAAAAACTGGGTGACTGTGTTGTTGACTGGTTGGTGAGGATATTCAGTGTATGTATGGCTTATGGTGAAGTGCCTCAGGATTGGTGGAATGCATGCATAGTGCAATTGTACAAAGGCAAAGGGGATAAAGGTGAGAGTTCAAATTACAGAGGTATAAGTTTGTTGAGTATTCCTGGGAAATTATATGGGAGAGTATTAATTGAGAGGGTGAAAGCATGTACTGAGTAACAGATTGGGGAAGAGCAGTGCAGTTTCAGAAGTGGTAGAGGATGTGTGGATCAGGTGTTTGCTTTGAAGAATGCATGTAAATAAATACTTAGAAAAACAAATGGATTTGTCTGTAGCATTTGTGGATCTGGAGAAGGCATATGATAGAGTTGATAGAGATGCTCTGTGGAAGGTATTAAGAATATATGGTGTGGGAGGCAAGCTGTTAGAAGCAGTGAAAAGTGTTTATCGAGGATGTAAGGCATGTGTACGAGTACAAAGATAGGAAAGTGATTGGTTCTCAGTGAATGTCAGTTTGCGGCAGGGGTGCGTGATGTCTCCATGGTTGTTTAATTTGTTTATGGATGGGGTTGTTAGGGAGGTGAATGCTAGAGTTTTGGATAGAGGGGCAAGTATGCAGTCTGTCTGTTATGGATGAGAGGGCTTGGGAAGTGAGTCAGATGTTGTTCGCTGATGATACAGTGCTTATGGCTGATTCGGGTGAGAAACTGCAGAAGCTGGTGACTGAGTTTGGCAAAGTGTGTGAAAGAAGAAAGTTGAGAGTAAATGTGAATAAGAGCAAGGTTATTAGGTACAGTAGGGTTTAGGGACAAGTCAATTAGGAGGTACGTTTGAATAGAGAAAAACTGGAGGAAGTGAAGTGTTTTAGATATCTGGGAGTGGATCTGGCAGCGGATGGAACCATGGAAGCGGAAGAGAGTCACACGGTGGGGGAGGGAGTGAAGGTTCTGGGAGCGTTGAAGAATGTGTGGAAGACGAGAACATGATAGCAGAAAGCAAAAATGAGTATGTTTGAAGGAATAGTGGTTCGAACAATGTTATATGGCTGTGAGGCATGGGCTATAGATAGGGTTGTGTGGAGGAGGGTGGATGTGTTGGAAATGAGATGTTTGAGGACAATATGTGGTGTGAGGTGCTTTGATCGAGTAAGTGATGAAAGTGTAAGAGAGATGTATGGTAATAAAAAGAGTGTGGTTAGAGAGCAAAAGAAGGTGTATTGAAATGGTTTGGTCACATGGAGTGAATGAGTGAGGAAAGATTGACAAAGAGGATATATGTGTCAAAGGTGGAGGGAATGAGAAGTGGGAGACCAAATTGGAGGTGGAAGGATGGAATGAAAAAGATTTTGAGTGATCGGGGCCTGAACATGCAGGAGGGTGAAAGGCGTGCAAGGAATAGAGTGAGTTGGAACGATGTGGTATACCGGGGTCGACGTGCTGTCAATGGATTGAACCAGGGCATGTGAAGCATCTGGGGTAAACCATGGAAAGTTCTGTGGAGCCTGGATGTGGAACGGGAGCTGTGGTTTCGGTGCATTATTACATGACAGCTAGAGACTGAGTGTGAACGAATGTGGCCTTTGTTGTCTTTTTCTATCGCTACCTCGCGCACATGAGGGGGGAAGGGGTTGTTATTTCATGTATGGCGGGGTGGCGATGGGAATGAATAAAGGCAGACAGTATGAAGTATGTACATGTGTATATATGTATATGTCTGTGCATGTATATATATGTATACGTTGAGATGTATAGGTATGTATATTTGTGTGTGTGGACGTGTATGTATATACACGTGTATGTAGGTGGGTTGGACCATTCTTTTGTCTGTTTCCTTGCGCTACGTCCCTAACACGGGAGACAGCAACAAAGCAAAATAATAATAATAAAAAAAATGACTCATGGCGAGGTGCCTGAGGATTGGCGGAAGGCTTGCATAGTGCCATTGTACAAAGGCAAGGGGGATAAAAGTGAGTGCTCAAATTGCAGAGGTATAAGTTTGTTGAATATTCCTGGGAAATTATATGGGAGGATATTGATTGAATGGGTGAAGGCATGTACAGAGCATCAGATTGGGGAAGAGCAGTGTGGTTTCAGAAGTGGTAGAGGATGTGTGGATCAGGTGTTTGCTTTGAAGAATGTATGTGAGAAATACTTAGAAAAGCATATGGATTTGTATGTAACATTTATGGATCAGGAGAAGGCATATGACAGAGTTGACAGAGACGCTCTGTGGAAGGTATTAATAATATGTGGTGTGGGGGGGGGCAAGTTGTTAGAAGCAGTGAAAAGTTTTTATCGAGGATGTAAGGCATGTGTACGTGTAGGAAGAGAGGAAAGTGATTGGTTCTCGGTGAATATAGGTTTGCGGCAGGGGTGTGTGATGTCTCCATGGTTGTTTAATTTGTTTATGAATGGGGTTGTTAGGGAGGTGAATGCAAGAGTTTTGGAGAGAGGGGCAAGTATGTAGTCTGTTGTGGATGAGAGAGCTTGGGAAGTGAGTCAGTTGTTGTCCGCTGATGATACAGCACTTGTGATGTACAGAGCATCAGATTGGAGAGGTGCATTGTAGTTTCAGAAGTGGTAGAGGATGTATGGATCAGGTGTTTATGTTGAAGAATGTGTATGAGAAATGCTCAGAAAAAGAGATGGATTTGTACGTGGCATTTATGGATCTTGAGAAGGGATATGATAGGGTTGATAGAGATGCTTTGTGGAAGGTCTTAAGAGTATAAGGTGTGGGAGGTAAGCTGCTAGAAGCAGTGAGTTCTTATCAAGGGTGTAAGGCATGTGTACAAGTAAGAAGAGAGGAGACTGATTGGTTACCAGTGAAAGTCGGTCTGTGGTAGGGGGTGTGTAATGTCCCCATGGTTGTTTATTCTGTTTATGGATGGGGTGGTTTGGGAGGTAAAGGTAAGAAAAAAGTATATACATTTAAACTTGATTGTCATTTTCTGCAT
Source organism: Panulirus ornatus (assembly GCF_036320965.1). Classification (NCBI taxonomy): domain Eukaryota; kingdom Metazoa; phylum Arthropoda; class Malacostraca; order Decapoda; family Palinuridae; genus Panulirus; species Panulirus ornatus. The sequence continues at coordinate 19,134,554 of NC_092227.1, forward strand.
TTGTGAGGTAACAGCAGGAACAGACGAAAAAAGCCTCATCAGCTAGCATCCATTCTTTAGCTCTCATGTGTAATGCACTGAAACCACAGTTCTTATACACAATCAGGCCCCATAGGCCTTTCCATGGTTTACCTCAGATGCTTCACATGTCCACTGATGGCATGTTGACCCCATTATACCATATTGGTCCAGTTCCCTCTATACCTTGCTTGCCTTTCGCCCTCCTACATATTTTGACCCCGATTGCTCAAAATCTTTTGCACTCTATCTTTTGACCACCAATTTGGTCTGCCTGTTCTTGTTCCCTCCACTTCTGATGATACATATATCTACATATATCTTCTCTGTCATCTTTCCTCACACATTCTTTCCATATGTCCAGAACATTTCAGAACACCCTCCTCAGCTCTCTAACCACACTTTATTAAGACATCTCTCTTACCCTTTCATTTCTTACTCGAGCAATCCACCTGACAACACATACTTCCCTCAAACATTTCATTCCCAACACATCCACCCTCCTCTGCACACCTTTCACTATAGTCCATGCCTCACATCCATACAATATAATTGGGACTACTATACCTTCATACATATCCATTTCTGCCCTCCTAGCCAATGATATCTCTTTCCAGACATTCTTCTCTCCCAGAACTTTCACCACCTCACCCACCTAATGACTCACCTCTGCTTCTATGGTTCCATTTGCTGCCATGCCCACTCCCATGTATCTAAAACACTTCACTTCCTCCAATTCTTTTCCATTCAAACTAACACCCCAGCTAACTTGTCTCTTAAACCTGCTGAACTGAACAGCCTTGCTTTCATTCACATTTACACTCAATTTTCTCCTTGCATACACATTTTCTCCTTTGATATACACTTCCAAACTCAGTCATCAACTTCTGCAGTTTCTCAAATGAATCTGCCACCAGTGCTGTATCAACAGCAAACAACTGACTCAATTCTCAGGCAATCTCATCCCTTACAGACTGCATACTTGCCCTCTCTTCAAGACACATTTACCTCCCTCATTACCTCATCCATAAACAAATTAAATTACCATGTTGACATCAAACACCCCTGCCACAGACCAACCTTCAAATGAAGCCATTCACTCTCATCTCTTCATACTCATGCACATGCCTTAAACCCTCATTAAAAGCTTTTCATTGTTTATAGCAGCTTTCCTCTCATCACATATTCTTAAAAACTTCCACAAGATATCTGTATCAACCATATCATATGATTTCTCCAGATCTGTAAATGCCACATACAAATCCATCTGTTTATCTGAGTATTTCTAACACACATTTTTTAAAGCAAACATCTGCTCTACATACCCTCTACCACATTTGAACTGCTCCTCCCTAATCTGATGCTCTGCTTATGCCCTCACCCTGTAAACTTACCAAGTACACTCAACAAACTTACACCTCTGTAGTTTGAGCACTTATCTTTATCCCGCTTGCCCTTATATAATGGCACTATACATGCATTTTATCAATCATCAGGCACCTCACCATGATCCATCCACACAGTAACAATTCTTACCAACCACCCCCTTTCTTAATAAATTCAAAAGCAAAGCCATCTACTCTAGCTGCTTTGCCACATTTCATCTTATGTAAGGCTTTCACCACCTCTTCTCTCATCTCCAAATCACTCTCCATGACTCTCTTCACATAACATCCCAATCCATATGCCCAACATTTGCCACCCTATCATCAAACACTTTCAACAGTCCTTCAAAATATTCATTCCACCTCCTTCTCACTTCATCACTACCTGTTACCATTTCCCCTTATGCCCACTTCATCAATGTTCCTTACTGTTCTCTTGTTTTTCACCTATTATTAAACTCCCTCCAAAAATTTTATTCTCCCCATAGTTTACTGATACTTGCTCTCCCTAACTCTTACTTGACCTTTTTGTCAACTGTACCTTCCTCTTGACCTGCCACTTTTTCTTATACATTCTCTAATCACTGCACTTTTTCCCTGTAAGTACTGCCCAAACACCTCTCTTTTCTCTTCCATGAGCACCTGTACTTCTTCATCCCACTACTCATTCTTTCTAATCTGCCCACCTCTCAACTTTCACATGCCTAATGCATCTTTCAAATATGACAGGTATGCTTTCCTAAATATCTCCCATTCCACACCCATTCCCATTTCTTCATTTACTCTAACCTTTTGCCTTTCTACACTCAGTCTCTCCAGGTATTTCTTCACACTAGCCTCTTTACCAAGCTCACTTACTCTCACCACTGTACTCACCAACATTTTTTTCCTCTTTTCCAATAACCTGTATGACTCTTCATCCTTGCCTTCACAAGACAGTGATCAGACATCCAACCAGCTATCCCTTTCAGCGCATTTACATTTACTCGCTTATCAATTAATACGTAATTCATTAATGCCTACTGAACATCTTTCCTACTCACATATGTACACCTGTGTATGTCCCTCTTGTTCAAAAAGGTATTCCCAATTACCAGTCCTTTTTCAACACACAACAGCAGAGGCTGTTCACCAATTCCTTTCATAATACTGAATACCTCATGCCCTCAAATTATACCCTCAACTGCCACGTTACTCACCTTTGCATGAAAATCTCCCATCACTAATACCCACTCTCTTGTGATAAAACTGGTGACACACTCACTCAGCTGCACCCAAAATACTTGCCTCTCAAGAGCTTTCTTCTGTATATTCAATATATATTCAAACTAAATCCTAAATATTTTGTGAAGTTATTTTTGAATGGTTCACCTAGAAAAATCTCATATTCACAAAAAAAAAGTTTTTCTTCTGAAACAATTATCATACATAAGTAAACCTTACATTACAGATGTTGTGAGCTTCCCAGGTGAATGCCAATAAATTTTCTTTATGTATTACAACACGTGTACGTGTAGGAAGAGAGGAAAGTGATTGGTTCTCAGTGAATGTAGGTTTGCGGCAGGGGTGTGTGATGTCTCCATGGTTGTTTAATTTGTTTATGGATGGGGTTGTTAGGGAGGTAAATGCAAGAGTTTTGGAAAGAGGGGCAAGTATGAAGTCTGTTGGGGATGAGAGAGCTTGGGAAGTGAGTCAGTTGTTGTTCGCTGATGATACAGCGCTGGTGGCTGATTCATGTGAGAAACTGCAGAAGCTGGTGACTGAGTTTGGTAAAGTGTGTGGAAGAAGAAAGTTAAGAGTAAATGTGAATAAGAGCAAGGTTATTAGGTACAGTAGGGTTGAGGGTCAAGTCAATTGGGAGGTGAGTTTGAATGGAGAAAAACTGGAGGAAGTGAAGTGTTTTAGATATCTGGGAGTGGATCTGGCAGCGGATGGAACCATGGAAGCGGAAGTGGATCATAGGGTGGGGGAGGGGGCGAAAATTCTGGGGGCCTTGAAGAATGTGTGGAAGTCGAGAACATTATCTCGGAAAGCAAAAATGGGTATGTTTGAAGGAATAGTGGTTCCAACAATGTTGTATGGTTGCGAGGCGTGGGCTATGGATAGAGTTGTGCGCAGGAGGATGGATGTGCTGGAAATGAGATGTTTGAGGACAATGTGTGGTGTGAGGTGGTTTGATCGAGTGAGTAACGTAAGGGTAAGAGAGATGTGTGGAAATAAAAAGAGCGTGGTTGAGAGAGCAGAAGAGGGTGTTTTGAAGTGGTTTGGGCACATGGAGAGAATGAGTGAGGAAAGATTGACCAAGAGGATATATGTGTCAGAGGTGGAGGGAACGAGGAGAAGAGGGAGACCAAATTGGAGGTGGAAAGATGGAGTGAAAAAGATTTTGTGTGATCGGGGCCTGAACATGCAGGAGGGTGAAAGGAGGGCAAGGAATAGAGTGAATTGGAGCGATGTGGTATACCGGGGTTCACGTGCTGTCAGTGGATTGAATCAAGGCATGTGAAGCGTCTGGGGTAAACCATGGAAAGCTGTGTAGGTATGTATATTTGCGTGTGTGGACGTATGTATATACATGTGTATGGGGGGGGGTTGGGCCATTTCTTTCGTCTGTTTCCTTGCGCTACCTCGCAAACGCGGGAGACAGCGACAAAGTATAATAATAATATAATAATTACAACACAATATATACACATTATCTCTAAGTAATAATATCATAATTAGTAACTTTCAAACCCCAGGGGATAGGAGAGAAAGATCTATCTATCTATCTCTGTCTATCCATCTGTCTATTTATATCTCTGATGCCTGTTCCCTTCTGAAACTCCCTCAAAGGGGTGGCCACAGCAACAGAGTTTCCATAACTAATGAACTCTAGTGCCACTTCTTAGCACTGAATGCTTCACCCTTAACAGGCCACTGGCAGAGGTTAACTCTGGTGCACTATTAACAGATGCTCCTACCAAATGTTCCTATTTTTTTTTTTTTCCCCATTGCCAGTTAGTAGTGTGAAGCGAGGGAAGGTCTATCTACAGGTGCTGTGCTGGGATGTTTGTTTGTCGGCAAACCGACCTATCTACATGTTGATAGTGAAAGAAGTTGTTAACTGGAAAAAGTGTATGGACACTATAAGAGGAAGATTGAAGATCAGATTGCTGATAGCATAGTTAGAAATAAGTTAGGAGATGGCAGTTAGATGATGTTTCGGATACAATTGGATTTCTGACTTGGACACAGCAACCTTCCAGCACCGCTCACCTTCCAGTGCGGCCTGTTGCACGGGAGCAATGGGCAACCCTGCCAAGGCGTCCACCACCCCGCCCGACAACCCTGACCTCAGGAACTTGTACCTGCCATTGGGAGCCACGGGAGAACAGCCTAATCCCACTCACCCCAAGCAACAAAGGGGAGATGACCTTATGCCTGCCCGGTGGCTTACACCAGATGTACAAGGCAGGCTCCAATCTTAACCTTGTGCTCCTGCCTAATGTTCCTACTTACTACTTTTACCAAATGCTCCTACCTAAATGTTCCTACTTCCATCTATTGCTCCTACCATTTTGCCAAAAAGTAGAACTAGTGCAGCATTATGTTCATCAAAGGAAATCTTGAGTTACAAAGAATGAGCTGTGTGAGTTAAGCATTGTCAAGTGTTATGTTTAACAGAGAGAGAGAGAGGGTGAGGCAGAAAGAAAAGACAGCAACCTGGGTCAGAGGAGTGCAACTTGACAACCAGTGAAGTGCTGGCTCACTATGCACCATCCCTAACCCTTCCAATACCAAGGCAGGCAGTATGGTAATATACCTCCACAGTTGTTGGCTACTTACCAACTACTCCCTAGTGTTCCCTGAATTTCATAGGTGACTTAAAAGGGGTAGAAGCAGGGGCCTGGAAACACCCCATTCCTAGTATTTCAATTTCTAAGAACTGGAAGAGGAAAAGGAGTGTTCATCTCCTATTGACAAATCTTTTTGTTCCTTGACCAAAAGCATCTCCAACAAATTCTAATTCAACCTTTCCTCATCTTTTCCGACCTGATCAATCTATTGTTAACTATCTAAGTGATAAAGCTGCTCTCTTTAGTATGATTTCCTGTCTTGACTCTCTGCTGCTTCCCAAAGTTTCTGTGGGGAGTCTGGCCATGTGAGAATTGGATGTTATGATTCCTTCTTCCCTAAAACAGCTAAGCATCCTTTTTTTCATCTGTCCTTCTTAGTATAACCATTCTTCCTTTACGAGTCATGTCTGCAAACACCTGCAGTGCTCTGATTAATTTCAACTCCCTTTTACTTTTTTCTTTCAGCTAAGGTGGCCTTGATTGGAGCATGTTTAGCCTGTGCTAAAAACACCATGACCAAGGCCATTTCATGCCCTGAAGATGGGACATGGCACACTGTCTGCTGATGGATCACAACTGTACAAAATATCATCCCAGTCCCTCAACTGGTTCAAAAGTTATGGAGCAAAAATGAAAAATATCAAGACCACAGCTCTGATCTTAACCTTGAGGATATGACCTAAGGGGGTGAGCCATAAAAAAACACGAGGGTAGTAAGTAACATTAGCATCAGCTATCATCCCACTCACTTCACTGGTTCACAAAATGCAAACTGGATAAAAGTGCAAGACCCTAATTACTTCTAATTTTGATAATAAGGACCATAATATACTCTAGTGTACAAATAACCATTTGGTGCAGTTTTCGTGTTAACTAACCCCGGGTAATAATACAGCATTGTGGTAAGCACTAAAATAATCATTTGAAATAGCATTAAAGAATAAAGATTGGAGAAAAATGATATCATACAGAATTAAGATTGCATAGATTGTTTTCTAAACAGATTTCAAAAACATTTAGCAAGGATTATATCATGCACATATCAATAATCATAACTAATCAGTGGACCTATTTCACCAGAGCTACATACTCCAGCAACAGATGCTCCACTAAAAGCAAAATGAAATTTTTTTGGGAAAGGGAGATAAATTCCTCCTGCCCAAGCAAACCCTCTTCCACAATTTTAGTTACATCCCAAGAAAAAATGACTGTGGAGGTGCCTCTGCAACTGGCAGAGGCGTGATGTCTTGATCATGTGTTAACTGACTGAAGGATGAACACTTTCACTGGTTTATCAATTATCAATTTTGACACAATGATAGTTGGGGTTTATGGGAGGTCATGTAAAGCTATTAGGCAAACATACAAGAAAATTCTACAATGCGATATAGAATATCTATATATTTACATGTAACTGTTTGGGAGAAGAGAATGGTGAGGGTAAGTGAGCTTGGAAAGGGCACTTGTGTGAGGAATTACCAGGAGAGATCAAGTATAGAGTGGCAAAAGGTGAAAGCAAATGATGTGAGGGGAGTGGATGAGGACTGGGGTGCATTTAGTGGAGCAGTGATGGCATGTGCAAAAGATGCATGTGGCATGAGAAAGGTGGGAGGTAGGCAGATTGAACAGTAGCAAGTGGTGGGATGAAGAAGTAAAGTTGTTAATGAAAGAGAAAAGAGAGGCATTGGGACAACACCTACAAGGAAGGAGTGCAAATGATTGGGTGATGTATGAAAGAATGTGGCAGGAGGTCAAAAAGAAGGTGCAAAGGTTGAAAGAGAGAGCAAATGAGAGCTGGGGTACAAGAATATCATTAAAATTTGGGGAGAATAGAAAGATGTTTTGGAGGGAGGTAAATAATGTGCATAAGACAAGATAACAAATGGGAACATCGGTGAAGGGAGCAAGGGGGAAAGTAATAATAAGTAGCAATGGAGTGAGGAAATGGAGGTAGTATTTTGATAGTTTGTTGAATGTGTTTGATGACAGAGTGGCAGATGTGGGATGTTTTGGTCAGGGTGGTCTGTGAAGTGACATGATCAGGGAGAATGGTCGGTTAAGAAAGAGGAGGTAGTGAAAGCTTTGCGGAAAATGAAATCTGGCAAGACTGTGGGTCTGGATGGTATTGCAGTTGAACTTATTAAGAGAGGGGGTGACTGTGTTGTTGATTGGTTGGTAAGGATATTCATTGTATGTATGGATCATGGTGGAGTGCCTCAGGATTGGCAGAATGTGTGCATAGTGCCAGTGTATAAAGGCAATTGGGATAGTGGTGAGTGTTCAAACTACAGAGGCATAAGTTTGCTGAGTATTCCTTGGAAATTATATGGGAGGGTATTGATTGAGAGGGTGAAGGCATGTACAGAGCATCAGATTTGGGAAGAGCGTTGTGCTTTCAGAAGTGGTAGAGGATGTGTGGACCAGGTGTTTGCTTTGAAGAATATGTGTGAGAAATACCTAGAAAAACAGATGGATTTGTATGTAGCATTTATGGATCTGTAGAAAGCATATGATAGGGTTGACAGAGATGCTTTGTGGAAGGTTTTAAGAGTATATGGTGTGGGAGGTAAGCTGCTAGAGGCAATGAAAAGTTTTTACCAAGGATGTAAGGCATGTGTACGAGTAGGAAGAGAGGAGAGTGATTGGTTGCCAGTGAAGGTCGTTCTGCAGCAGGGGTATGATGTCCCCATGGTTGTTAGATTTGTTTATGGATGGGGTAGTTAGGGAGGTAAATGCAAGAGTTTAGGAGAGAGGGGCGAGTATGTAGTCTGTTGGGGAGGAGAGGGCCTGGGAAAAGAGTCAGTTGTTGTTCGCCGATGATACAGCACTGGTGGCTAATTCGAGGGTGAAACTGCAGATGTTGGTGACTGAGTCTGGAAGTGTGTGTAAAAGGAGAGAGTTGACAGTAAATGTGAATAAGAGCAAGGTTATTAGGTTCAGTAGGGATGTAAGGTTGAATGGAGAAAAATTGGAGGAAGAAGTGTTTTCGATAGCTGGGAGTGGACCTGGCAGCAAATGGAACAATGGAAGTAAAAGTGAGTCACAGGGTGGGTGAGGGGGCAAAGGTTTTAGGAGTGATGAAGAATTTGCGAAAGGATAGAACATTATCTTTGAGAGCAAATATGGGTATGTTTGAAGGAATAATAGTTCCAACAATATTATATGGTTGTGAGGCATGGGCTATAGATAGGGTTGTATGGAGGAGGGTGGAAGTGTTGGAAATTAAATGGTTGCAGACAATATGTGGTGTGAGGTGGTTTGATTGAGTTAGTAATGAAAAGGTAAGAGAGATGTGTGGAAATAAAAAAGAGTGTGGTTGAGAGAGCAGAAGAGGGTATGTTGAAATGGTTTTGACATATGGAGAAAATGAGTGAGGAAAGATTGACAGAGGATATGTGTGTCAGATTTGGAGATAAAACAAGAAGCAGGAGACCAAACTCGAGTTGGAAGGATGAAGTAAAAAAGGATATTCATTGTATGTATGGATCATGGTGGAGTGCCTCAGGATTGGCAGAATGTGTGCATAGTGCCAGTGTATAAAGGCAATTGGGATAGTGGTGAGTGTTCAAACATACATGAGGGTGACAGGAGCGCAAGGAATGGAGTGCACTGGAATGATGTAGTATATTGGGATTGACATGCTAAGAGTGGACTGAACCAGGGCAAGTGAAACATCTCATGTAAACCTTGGAAAGGTCTGTGAGACCTGGATGTGTATTGGGAACTATGGTTTCAGTGCATTACACATGACAGCTAGAGACTTGAGAGTGAATGAATCTGGACTTTTTGTCTGTTTTCCTAGCACTACCTCACTGAAGCAGGGAGTAGCGATGCTATTTCCTTGAGGAGGGGTAGAGCCAGGAATGGATGAAAGTGTGATTATGTACATGTGTATATATGTATATGTCTGAAACAAGAGTGGTGGGATATGTGATAGAGTGTAAGAAAGTAAACTCTAGATTGATATGGGTAAAACTGAAAGTGGATGGAGAGAGATGGGTGATTATTGGTGCATATGCACCTGGGCATAAGAATAAAGATCATGAGAGGCAAGTGTTTTGGGAGAAGCTGAGTGAGTGTGTTAGTAGTTTTGATGCATGAGACCGGGTTATAGTGATGGGTGATTTGAATGCAAAGGTGATTAATGTGGCAGTTGAGGGAATAATTGGTGTACATAGGGTGTTCAGTGTTGTAAATGGAAATGGTGAAGAGCTTGTAGATTTATGTGCTGAAAAAGGACTGGTGATTGACAATACCTGGTTTAAAAAGAGAGATATACATAAGTATATGTATGTAAGTAGGAGAGATGGCCAGAGAGCGTTATTGCATTACATGTTAATTGATAGGTGCGCGAAAGAGAGACTTTTGGATGTTTATGTGCTGAGAGGTGTAACTGGAGGGATGTCTGATCATTATCATGTGGAGGCGAAGGTGAGGATTTGTAGAGGCTTTCAGAAAAGGAGAGAAAATGTTGGGGTGAAGAGAGTGGTGAAAGTAAGTGAGCTTGGGAAGGAGACTTGTGTGAGGAAGTACCAGGAGAGACTGAGTACAGAATGGAAAAAGGTGAGAACAAAGGAGGTAAGGGGAGCGGGGGAGGAATGGGATGTATTTAGGGAAGCAGTGATGGCTTGCGCAAAAGATGCTTGTGGCACGAGAAGTGTGGGAGGTGGGTTGATTAGAAAGGGTAGTGAGTGGTGGGATGAAGAAGTAAGATTATTAGTGAAAGAAAAGAGAGAGGCATTTGGACGATTTTTGCAGGGAAAAAATGCAAATGAATGGGAGAAGTATAAAAGAAAGAGGCAGGAGGTCAAGAGAAAGGTGCAAGAGGTGAAAAGGAGGGCAAATGAGAGTTGGGGTGAGAGAGTATCATTAAATTTTAGGGAGAATAAAAAGATGTTTTCGAAGGAGGTAAATAAAGTGCATAAGACAAGGGAGCAAATGGGAACTTCAGTGAAGGGGGCTAATGGGGAGGTGATAAGTAGTGGTGATGTGAGAAGGAGATGGAGTGAGTATTTTGAAGGTTTGTTGAATGTGTTTGATGATAGAGTGGCAGATATAGGGTGTTTTGGTCGAGGTGGTACGCAAAGTGAGAGGGTTAGGGAAAATGATTTGGTAAACAGAGAAGAGGTACTAAAAGCTCTGCGGAAGATGAAAGCTGGCAAGGCAGCAGGTTTGGATGGTATTGCAGTGGAATTTATTAAAAAAGGAGGTGACCGTATTGTTGACTCGTTGGTAAGGTTATTTAATGTATGTATGATTTATGGTGAGGTGCCTGAGGATTGGCGGAATGCTTCCATAGTGCCATTGTACAAAGGCAAAGGGGATAAGAGTGAGTGCTCAAATTACAGAGGTATAAGTTTGTTGAGTTTTCCTGGGAAAATATATGGGAGGGTATTGATTGAGAGGATGAAGGCATGTACAGAGCATCAGATTGGGGAAGAGCAGTGTGGTTTCACAAGTGGTAGAGGATGTGTGGATCAGGTGTTTGCTTTGAAGAATATATGTGAGAAATACCTAGAAAAGCAAATGGATTTGTATGTAGCATTTATGGATCAGGAGAAGGCATATGATAGAGTTGACAGAGATGCTCTGTGGAAGGTATTAAGAACACATAGTGTGGGAGGCAAGTTGTTAGAAGCAGTGAAAAGTTTTTATCGAGGATGTAAGGCATGTGTACGTGTAGGAAGAAAGGAAAGTGATTGGTTCTCAGTGAATGTAGGTTTGCGGCAGGGGTGAGTGATGTCTCCATGGTTGTTTAATTTGTTTATGGATGAGGTTGTTAGGAAGGTGACTCCAAGAGTTTTGGAAAGAGGGGCAAGTATGCAGTCTGCTGTGGATGAGAGAGCTTGGGAAGTGAGTCAGTTGTTGTTCGCTGATGATACAGTGCTGGTGGCTGATTCATGTGAGAAACTGCAGAAGCTGACGACTGAGTTTGGGAAAGAGAGATGTGTGGAAATAAAAAGAGTGTGGTTGAGAGAGCAGAAGAGGGTGTTTTGAAATGGTTTGGTCACATGGAGAGAATGAGTGAGGAAAGATTGACCAAGAGGATATATGTGTCAGAGGTGGAGGAACGAGGAGAAGTGAGAGACCAAATTGGAGGTGGAAAGATGGAGTGAAAAAGATTTTGAGTGATTGGGGCCTGAACATGCAGAAGGGTGAAAGGCGTGCAAGGATTAGAGTGAATTGGAACAATGTGGTATACTGGGGTCAACGTGCTGTCAATGGATTGAACCAGGGCATGTGAAGCGTCCGGGGTAAACCATGGAAATTACTGTGGGGCCTGGATGTGGAAAGGGAGCTGTGGTTTCGGTGCATTATTACATGACAGCTAGAGACTGAGTGTGAACGAATGGGTCATTTGTTGTCTTTTCCTAGCGCTACCTCACACACATGAGTGGGGAGGGGGTTGTTATTCCATGTGTGGCGGGGTGGCAATGGGAATAAATAAAGGCAGACAGTATGAATTATGTATATGTGTATATATCTATATGTCTGTGTATGTATATATATGTGTACATTGAGATGTATAGGTATGTATGTTTGCGTATGTGGACGTGTATGTATATACATGTGTATGTGAGTGGGTTGGGCCATTTCTTTCGCATGTTTCCTTGCGCTACCTCGCTAATGCGGGAGACAGTGACAAAGCAAAATAAAATAAATAAATGAATATATATATATATATATTATCCCTCGATTATTCTCGATTAATATGGGTAAAACTGAAAGTTGATGGAGAGAGATGGGTGATTATTGGTGCATATGCACCTGGGCATGAGAAGAAAGATCATGAGAGGCAAGTGTTTTGGGAGCAGCTGAATGAGTGTGTTATTGGTTTTGATGCACGAGACCGGGTTATAGTGATGGGTGATTTGAATGCAAAGGTGAGTAATGTGGCAGTTGAGGGAATAATTGGTATACATGGGGTGTTCAGTGTTGTAAATGGAAATGGTGAAGAGCTTGTAGATTTATGTGCTGAAAAAGGACTGGTGATTGGGAATACCTGGTTTAAAAAGCGAGATATACATAAGTATACGTACGTAAGTAGGAGAGATGGCCAGAGAGCGTTATTGGATTACGTGTTAATTGACAGGCGCGCGAAAGAGAGACTTTTGGATGTTAATGTGCTGAGAGGTGCAACTGGAGGGATGTCTGATCATTATCTTGTGGAGGCTAAGGTGAAGATTTGTGTGGGTTTTCAGAAAAGAAGAATGAATGTTGGGGTGAAGAGGGTGGTGAGAGTAAGTGAGCTTGGGAAGGAGACTTGTGTGAGGAAGTACCAGGAGAGACTGAGTACAGAATGGAAAAAGGTGAGAACAATGGAAGTAAGGGGAGTGGGGGAGGAATGGGATGTATTTAGGGAATCAGTGATGGATTGCGCAAAAGATGCTTGTGGCATGAGAAGAGTGGGAGGTGGGTTGATTAGAAAGGGTAGTGAGTGGTGGGATGAAGAAATAAGATTATTAGTGAAAGAGAAGAGAGAGGCATTTGGACGATTTTTGCAGGGAAAAAATGCAATTGAGTGGGAGATGTATAAAAGAAAGAGACAGGAGGTCAAGAGAAAGGTGCAAGAGGTGAAAAAGAGGGCAAATGAGAGTTGGGGTGAGAGAGTATCATTAAATTTTAGGGAGAATAAAAAGATGTTTTGGAAGGAGGTAAATAAAGTGCGTAAGACAAGGGAGTAAATGGGAACTTCAGTGAAGGGCGCAAATGGGGAGGTGATAACAAGTAGTGGTGATGTGAGAAGGAGATGGAGTGAGTATTTTGAAGGTTTGTTGAATGTGTTTGATGATAGAGTGGCAGATATAGGGTGTTTTGGTCGAGGTGGTGTGCAAAGTGAGAGGGTTAGGGAGAATGATTTGGTAAACAGAGAAGAGGTAGTAAAAGCTTTGCGGAAGATGAAAGCCGGCAAGGCAGCAGGTTTGGATGTTATTGCAGTGGAATTTATTAAAAAAGGGGGTGACTGTATTGTTGACTGGTTGGTAAGGTTATTTAATGTATGTATGACTCATGGTGAGGTGCCTGAGGATTGGCGGAATGCGTGCATAGTGCCATTGTACAAAGGCAAAGGGGATAAGAGTGAGTGCTCAAATTACAGAGGTGTAAGTTTGTTGAGTATTCCTGGTAAATTATATGGGAGGGTATTGATTGAGAGGGTGAAGGCATGTACAGAGCATCAGATTGGGGAAGAGCAGTGTGGTTTCAGAAGTGGTAGAGGATGTGTGGATCAGGTGTTTGCTTTGAAGAATGTATGTGAGAAATACTTAGAAAAGCAAATGGATTTGTATGTAGCATTTATGGATTTGGAGAAGGCATATGATAGAGTTGATAGAGATGCTCTGTGGAAGGTATTAAGAATATATGGTGTGGGAGGCAAGTTGTTAGAAGCAGTGAAAAGTTTTTATCGAGGATGTAAGGCATGTGTACGTGTAGGAAGAGAGGAAAGTGATTAGTTCTCAGTGAATGTAGGTTTGCAGCAGGGGTGTGTGATGTCTCCATGGTTGTTTAATTTGTTTATGGATAGGGTTGTTAGGGAGGTGAATGCAAGAGTTTTGGAAAGAGGGGCAAGTATGAAGTCTGTTGGGGATGAGAGAGCTTGGGAAGTGAGTCAGTTGTTGTTCGCTGATGATACAGCGCTGGTGGCTGATTCATGTGAGAAACTGCAGAAGCTGGTGACTGAGTTTGGTAAAGTGTGTGAAAGAAGAAAGTTATGAGTAGATGTGAATAAGAGCAAGGTTATTAGGTACAGTAGGGTTGAGGGTCAAGTCAATTGGGAGGTAAGTTTGAATGGAGAAAAACTGGAGGAAGTAAAGTGTTTTAGATATCTGGGAGTGGATCTGGCAGTGGATGGAACCATGGAAGCGGAAGTGGATCATAGGGTTGGGGAGGGGGCGAAAATCCTGGGAGCCTTGAAGAATGTGTGAAAGTCGAGATCATTATCTCGGAAAGCAAAAATGGGTATGTTTGAAGGAATGGTGGTTCCAACAATGTTGTATGGTTGCGAGGCGTGGGCTATGGATAGAGTTGTGCGCAGGAGGATGGATGTGCTGGAAATGAGATGTCTGAGGACAATGTGTGGTGTGAGGTGGTTTGATCGAGTAAGTAACGTAAGGGTAAGAGAGATGTGTGGAAATAAAAAGAGCGTAGTTGAGAGAGCAGAAGAGGGTGTTTTGAAATGGTTTGGGCGCATGGAGAGAATGAGTGAGGAAAGATTGACAAAGAGGATATATGTGTCGGAGGTGGAGGGAGCGAGGAGAAGTGGGAGACCAAATTGGAGGTGGAAAGATGGAGTGACAAAGATTTTGTGTGATCGGGGCCTGAACATGCAGGAGGGTGAAAGGAGGGCAAGGAATAGAGTGAATTGGATCGATGTGGTATACCGGGGTTGACGTGCTGTCAGTGGATTGAATCAGGGCATGTGAAGCGTCTGGGGTAAACCACGGAAAGCTGTGTAGGTATGTATATTTGCGTGTGTGGACGTATGTATATACATGTGTATGGGGGTTGGGCCATTTCTTTCGTCTGTTTCCTTGCGCTACCTCGCAAACACGGGAGACAGCGACAAAGCAAAAAAAAAAAAAATCATTGTGCATACTTATTCCTTCTTTATTTTAGTCTGATGGCTGAAGCAAGTATTAAAAGGTTTAATACATCATTACAACAATAAACATTTGAGTGAAATAATGTCTCTAATAAGATAACCATAACATACACATCTGGGGAATTTCAATACTTGGTCTACTCCACAGCTCTGATCAGTATGTGGACATGTGGAGCATTTGTTCATGTAGACCGTTTTGAAAAAAAGTAGAGTACTCAGCAACAAGTATCTCTTCCTTGTGATTTCAGTTCTCTGTGCTATCAAAAAGTGAGAAAAATATTTCTTGATCTTATCTGAATTCATCACATTTTACTTTACAACCTACTTCTCGGGTGAAGATACCTATACTCATTCAATTTAATTCATGTTTAGAACAAGAAAATGCTAGAGTGAAATATATCCTACCTCTCCTTTTCCTGCTGCATCCAAGACATAGGGAATGTTGTAACGTGATGCAATCACTAAGAGATTTTTTTCCACGGATGTAGCAGAGCCAATAAAATGTGACTTTCCATGGTCCTTATTTGTCAGCCAGTTGTGATTAGGTTCCTTTTGTTTTAAAGTTCCATAAACGAAAACCAAATTACGAGACATGGTTCTGAAAAATTTTTGAAGAAAATACTACACATGTATGCATTTCAAGGGTCATAATTCAATGTAATCAACAAGAAATGATCTTAAGGAATTAATGTATGACTACTGGTACTTTATCATTTCACTCTGGCCAATTAAAATTTCACAAGTTCACAAGTGGCAAAACATGACCAAGTTAAAGATTAATTTATAAAGTGAAACTTAAGAAAATCAAATAAAGACCTGCCAATGAATATATATAGAGAGAGAGTGTAGGAAAGTAAATTCTAGATTGATATGGGTAAAACTGAAAGAGGATGGAGGGAGATGGTGATTATTGGTGCTTATGCACCTGGTCATGAGAAGAAAGATCTGAGAGGCAAGTGTTTTGGGAGCAGCTGAGTGAGTGTGTCAGCAGCTTTGATGCATGAGACTGGGTTTTAGTGATGGGTGATTTAAATGTGAAGGTAAGTAAAATGGCAGTTGAGGATATAATTGGTGTACATGGGGTATTCAGTTTTGTAAATGGAAATGGTAAAGAGCTTGTGGATTTGCATGCTGAAAAGACTGGTGGTTGGGAATACCTGGTTTAAATATATAAGTATACGTATGTGATGTTTTGGAAGGAGGTAAATAAAGTGCGTAAGACAAGAGAACAAATGAGAACATCGGTGAAGGGGGCTAATGGGGAGGTAATAATAAGTAATGGTAAAGTGAGCAGATGGAGTGAGTATTTTGAAGGTTTGTTGAATGTGTTTGATGATAGAGTGGCAGGTATAGGGTGTTTTGGTCGAGGTGGTGTGCAAAGTGAGAGGGTCAGGGAGAATGGTTTGGTAAACAGAAAAGAGGTAGTGAAAGCTTTCCAGAAGATGAGAGCCGGCAAGGCGGCGGGTTTGGATGGTATTGCAGTGGAATTTATTAAAAAAGGGGGTGACTGTGTTGTCAACTGGTTGGTGAGAATATTCAATGTATGTATGGTTCATGGTGAAGTGCCTGAGGATTGGCAGAATGCATGCATAGTGCCATTCTATAAAGGCAAAGGGGATAAAGGTGAGTGTTCAAATTACGGAGGCATAAGTTTGTTGAGTATTCCTGGGAAATTATAAGGGAGGGTATTGACTGAGAGGGTGAAGGCATGTATAGAGTATGAGTAGGTAAGTGCAGTGTGGTTTCAGAAGTGGTAGAGGATGTGTGCATCAGGTGTTTGCTATGGAGAATGTATGTGAGAAATACTTAGAAAAAACAGATGGATTTGTATGTAGCATTTATGGGTCTGGAGAAGGCATATGACAGAGTTGATAGAGATGCTCTGTGGAAGGTACTAAGAGTATATGGCGTGGGAGGTAAGTTGCTACAAGCAGTGAAAAGTTTTTATTGAGGATGTAAGGCATGTGTACAAGTGGGAAGAGAGGAAGGCGACTGGTTCCCAGAGAATGTTGTTTTGCGGCAGGGGTGCTTGATGTCTCCATGGTCGTCTGATTTGTTTATGGATATGGTTGTTAGGGAGGTGAATGCAAGAGTTTTGGAGAGAGGGGCAAGTGTGTAGTCTGTTGTGGATGAGAGGGCTTGGGAAGCAAGTCAGTTGTTGTTTGCTGATGATACAGCACTGGTGGCTGATTCAGGTGAGAAACTGCAGAAGCTGGTGACTGAGTTTGGTAAAGAGTGTTAAAGGAGAAAGCTGAGAGTAAATGTGAGTAAGTGCAAGGTTACTGGGTTCAGTAGGGTTGAGGGACAAGATAATTGGGAGGTAAGTTTGAATGGAGAAAAACTGGAGGAAGTGAAGTGTTTTATATATCTGGGAGTGGGTTTTAGCAGCGGATGGAACCATGGAAGTGGAAGCGGGTCACAGGGTGAGGGAAGGGGTGAAGATTCTGGAAACGTTGAAGAATGTGTGGAAGGCGAGAACATTATCTCGGAGATCAAAAATGGGTATGTTTGAAGGAATAGTGGTTCCAACAATCTTATACGGTTGCAAGGCATGGGCTATAGACAGGGTTGTGCGGAGGAAGGTGGATGTGTTGGAAATGAGATGTTTGAGGACAATGTGGTGTGAGCTGGTTTGATTGAGCAAGTAATGAAAGGGTATGAGAGATGTGTGGTAATAAAAAGTGTGGTTGAGAGAGCGCAGAAGAGGGCGTATTGAAATGGTTTGGTCACACGTAGAGAATGAGTGAGGAAAGATTGACAAAGAGGATATATGTGTCAGAGGTGGAGGGAACGAGAAGTGGGAGACCAAATTGAAGGTGGAAGGATGGAGTGAAAAAGATTTTGAGTGACTGGAGTCTGAACATACAGGAGGGTGAAAGGTGTGCAAGGAATAGAGTGAATTGGAACAATGTGGTACACTAGGGTCGATATGCTGTCAATGGATTGAACCAGGGCATATGAAGAGTCTGGGGTAAACCATGGAAAGTTCTTTGGGACCTAGATGTGGAGAGGGAGCTGTTGTTTTGATGCATTACACATGACAGCTAGAGACTAAGAACGAATGTGGCCTTTGTTGTCTTTTTCTAGCACTACCTCACATGCGTGCGGGAGGAGGGGGGTGCCATTTCATTTGTGGCAGGGTGGTGAAGGGAATGGATGAAGGCAAGAAGTATGAATATGTACATGTGTATATATGTAAATGTCTGTGTATGTATATGTATGTATACATTGAAATGTTTAGGTATGTATGTATGTGTGTGTGTGTGTGTGTGTGTGTGTGTGTGTGTGTGTGTGTGTGTGTGTGTGTGTGTGTGTGTGTAGGCGTTTATGTATATACATGTGTATGTGGGTGGGTTGGGCCATTCTTTCATCTGTTTCCTTGCACTACCTCGCTAACGCGGAGACAGCGATAAAGTACAATAAATATAAATGTATGCGAGGAGGAGAGATGGTCAGAGGGTATTACTGGATTATGTGTTAATTGATAGGCATGTAAAAGAGAGACAATCAGATGTTAGCGTGCAACAATGTTATATGGTTGCAAGGCATGGGCTATAGATAGGGTTGTATGGAGGAGGGTGGATGTGCTGGAAATGAAATTTTTAAGGACAATATGTATTGTGAGGTGGTTTGATTGAGTAAGTAATGAAAGGTAAGAGAGATGTGTGGAAGTAAAAATAGGGTTGAGAGAGCAGAAGAGGGTGTGTTTAAATGATTTGGACATATGAAGAGAATGAGTGAGGAACGAATGACAAAGAGGGTATATGTGTCAGAAGTGAAGGGAGCAAGGAGAAGTGGGAAAACAAACTGGAGGTGGAAGTATGGAGTGAGAAAATTTTGAGTGATTGATGCGTGAACATACAGCAGGGTGAGAGGTATGCAAGGAATAGAGTGAATTGGAATGATGTGGTATACTGGGGTCGATGAGCTGTCAATGGACTGAACCAGGGCATGTGAAGTGTCTGGGGTAAACCACGGAAAGGTTTGTGGGGCTTGGGATGTGGATAGGGAGCTGTGGTTTTGGTGCATCACACATGACAGCTAGAGACTGATTGTGAACGAATGTGGACTTTTTTATATGTTTTGTGGCGCTACCTCACTGAAGCGGGGTGGTAGCATGGCTGTTTTCTGCATTGCAGGGTAGTGCCAGGAATAGATGAAGGTAAGCAGGTGTGAATATGTACATGTGTATATATATATATATATGTCTGTATGTATATGTTGACATGTCTATGTATGTATATGTGCATGTATGGGCATTTATGTATATATATATGTGTATGTGAGTGGTTGGCCATTCTTCATCTGTTTCCTGGCGCTACCTCACTGAGACGGGAAACAGAGATTAAGTTTCTTCATTTATTTATTATACTTTGTCACTGTCTCCTGCGTTAGTGAGGTAGCACAAGAAAATAGACGAAAGAATGGCCCAACCCACCCACATACACATGTATATCCATAAACATCCACACACGCACATATACATACCTATACATTTCAATGTATAAATATAAATACATACACAGACATATACATATATACACATGTACATAATTCACACTTGTTGCCTTCATTCACTCCCATCGCCACCCCGCCACACATGAAATGACAACCCCCTCCCCCCTGTATGCACGTGAGGTAGCGCTAGGAAAAGACAACAAAGGCCCCATTCGTTCACACTCAGTCTCTAGCTGTCATATATAATGCACCGAAACCACAGCTCCCTTTCCACATCCAGGCCACTTCACATGCCCTGGTTCAATCCACTGACAGCACGTCGACCCTGGTATACCACATCGTTCCAATTCACCCTATTCCTTGTACGCCTTTCACCCTCCTGCATGTTCAGGCCCCGATCACTCAAAATGTTTTTCACTCCATCTTTCCACCTCCAGTTTGGTCTCCCACTTATACTTGTTCCCTCCACCTCTGACAGACATATCCTCTTTGTCAATCTTTCTTCATTCATTCTCTCCATGTGACCAAACCATTTTAAAACACCCTTTTCTGCTCTGTCAACCACACTTTTTTTATTACTACACATCTCTCTTCACCTTTCATTACTTACTTGATCAAACCACCTCACACCACATGTTGTCCTTAAACACCTCATTTCCAACACATCCACCCTCCTCTGCACAACTCATCTACAGCCCATGCCTCACAACCATATAACATTGTTAGAACCACTTCCTTCAAACATACCCATTCTTGCTTTCCAAGATAATGTTCTCGCCCTCCACACTTATTTCACGGCTCCCAGAACTTTTGCACCCTCCCCCACCCTGTGACTAACTTCTACTTCCATGGTTCTATTCACTGTCAAATCCACTCCCAGATATCTAAAACACTTCACTTCCTCCAGTATTTCTCCATTCAAACTTAACTCCCAGTTGACTTGTCCCTCAACCCTACTGAACCTAACAACCTTGCTCTTATTCACATTTACTATCAGCTTTCTTCTTTCACACAGTTTACCAAACTCAGTCACCAGCTTCTGCAGTTTCTCACCCGAATCAGCCATCAGCGCTGTATCATCAGCAAACAACAAGTGACTCACTTCCCAAGCTCTCTCATCCACAACAGACAGCATACTTACCCCTCTCTCCAAAACTCAGGCATTCATCTCCCTAACAACCCCATCCATAAACAATTAAACAACCATAGAGACATCACGCACCCCTGCTGCAACCCAACATTCACTGAGAACCAATCACTTTCCTCTCTTCTTACTCGTACATATGCCTCACAAGAAAGAAATATAAGTCAGCTGATATACAACAAAGAGATGTAGCTAGGATGCCATTTGGTAAACAAGTGATTTTCCAAGACAGAGAATGAGCATATCATAATCTTATTATGTGGACAAGAAGGGGAGTTGTTTACAAATTTTATCAACAATAAAGCTATCCAATTTGTATATACCTTCACTTATATTAAGGTCATAATTCTTTATGTATTTAATAATAGAAGATTCAATGACATTTCTCATGGTACTGGAGTTAGAGCTAATAACTGAGATGGCATTACTCCAGTCAATACAATGATCATAGTTTCTAATGTGATTAAACAAGGCATTTGATTCGTGTCGTGTTCTTGTACTATATTTCTGTTGCTTAAGTCTAATAGAAAGATCCTTACCAATCTGCTCAACATAAAACTTATCACAATTTCTACATGGCACTTTATAGATGCAACCAGGAGAATTTTCTGGAGCATTCCTGATTAAGATATTCTTTATAGTATTATTGTTGCTGAAGGCAACATTTATATTAAAGGATTTAAGCAACATAGGAGGTAAAGTAAAATTATTGTTATAAGGGAGAACTAAAAGATTCTTGGTGTCAATGGGAGGTTTGGGTTCAACTCTGTAAAATGATTTCTTTGCTAACTTAAGAGATCTATCAATGAAAGATCTAGGGTACTTTAACTTAGATCCAAGAAAATATATCTTCTCAAACTCATTATCAATAAACTCTGGAATGCAAATACGTAATGCCCTAAGGAACATAGATTGAAATGATAATTTAACTCTGTCATGTTGAGATGAGTAATAATGGATATATGGTGTGGGAGGCAAGTTGTTAGAAGCAGTGAAAATTTTCTATCGAGGATGTAAGGCATGTGTACGTGTAGGAAGAGAGGAAAGTGATTGGTTCTCAGTGAATGTAGGTTTGCGGCAGGGGTGTGTGATGTCTCCATGGTTGTTTAATTTGTTTATGGATGGGGTTGTTAGGGAGGTGAATGCAAGAGTTTTGGAAAGAGGGGCAAGTATGCAGTGTGTTGGGGATGAGAGAGCTTGGGAAGTGAGTCAGTTGTTGTTCGCTGATGATACAGCGCTGGTGGCTGATTCATGTGAGAAACTGCAGAAGCTGGTGACTGAGTTTGGTAAAGTGTGTGAAAGAAGAAAGTTAAGAGTAAATGTGAATAAGAGCAAGGTTATTAGGTACAGTAGGGTTGAGGGTCAAGTCAATTGGGAGGTAAGTTTGAATGGAGAAAAACTGGAGGAAGTAAAGTGTTTTAGATATCTGGGAGTGGATCTGGCAGCGGATGGAACCATGGAAGCGGAAGTGGATCATAGGGTGGGGGAGGGGGCGAAAATTCTGGGAGCCTTGAAGAATGTGTGGAAGTTGAGAACATTACCTCGGAAAGCAAAAATGGGTATGTTTGAAGGAATAGTGGTTCCAACAATGTTGTATGGTTGCGAGGCGTGGGCTATGGATAGAGTTGTGCACAGGAGGATGGATGTGCTGGAAATGAGATGTTTGAGGACAATGTGTGGTGTGAGGTGGTTTGATCGAGTAAGTAACGTAAGGGTAAGAGAGATGTGTGGAAATAAAAAGAGCGTGGTTGAGAGAGCAGAAGAGGGTGTTTTGAAATGGTTTGGGCACATGGAGAGAATGAGTGAGGAAAGATTGACAAAGAGGATATATGTGTCGGAGGTGGAGGGAACGAGGAGAAGAGGGAGACCAAATTGGAGGTGGAAAGATGGAGTGAAAAAGATTTTGTGTGATCGGGGCCTGAACATGCAGGAGGGTGAAAGGAGGGCAAGGAATAGAGTGAATTGGAGCGATGTGGTATACCGGGGTTGACGTGCTGTCAGTGGATTGAATCAAGGCATGTGAAGCGTCTGGGGTAAACCATGGAAAGCTGTGTAGGTATGTATATTTGCGTGTGTGGACGTATGTATATACGTTATATACGTGGGCCATTTCTTTCGTCTGTTTCCTTGCGCTACCTCGCAAACGCGGGAGACAGCGACAAAGCAAAAAAAAAAAAAAAAAAAAAAAAATGATCCATGGTGAGTTGCCTGAGGATTGGTGGAATGCTTGGATAGTGTCATTGTACAAAGGCAAAGGGGATAAAAGTGAGTGCTCAAATTACAGAGGTATAAGTTTATTGAGTATTCCTGGTAAATTATATGGGAGGGCATTGATTGAGAGGGTGAAGGCATGTACAGAGCATCAGATTGGGGAAGAGCAGTGTAGTTTCAGAAGAGGCAGAGGATGTGTGGATCAGGTGTTTGCTTTGAAGAATGTATGTGAGAAATACTTAGAAAAACAAATGGATTTGTATGTAGCATTTATGGATCTGGAGAAGGCATATGATAGAGTTGATAGAGATGCTCTGTGGAAGGTTTTAAGAATATATGGTGAGAGAGGCAAGTTGTTAGAAGCAGTGAAAAGTTTTTATCGAGGATGTAAGGCATGTGTACGTGTAGGAAGAGAGGAAAGTGATTTGTTCTCAGTGAACGTAGGTTTGCGGCAGGGGTGTGTGATGTCTCCATGGTTAACTTGTTTATGGATGGGGTTGTTAGGGAGGTGAATGCAAGAGTTTTGGAAAGAGGGGCAAGTATGCAGTCTGTTGTGGATGAGAGAGCTTGGGAAGTGAGTCAGTTGTTGTTCGCTGATGATACAGTGCTGGTGGCCGATTCATGTAAGAAACTGCAGAAGCTAGTGACTGAGTTTGGTAAAGTGTGTGAAAGAAGAAAGTTAAGAGTAAATGTGAATAAGAGCAAGGTTATTAGGTACAGTAGGGTTGAGGGTCAAGTCAACTGGGAGGTAAGTTTGAATGGAGAAAAACTGGAGGAAGTAAAGTGTTTTAGATATCTGGGAGTGGATCTGGCAGCGGATGGAACCATGGAAGCGGAAGTGAATCATAGGGTGGGGGAGGGGGCGAAAATTCTGGGAGCCTTGAAGAATGTTTGGAAGTCGAGAACATTATCTCGGAAAGCAAAAATGGGTATGTTTGAAGGAATAGTGGTTCCAACAATGTTGTATGGTTGCGAGGCGTGGGCTATAGACAGAGTTGTGCGCAGGAGGGTGGATGTGCTGGAAATGAGATGTTTGAGGACAATATGTGGTGTGAGGTGGTTTGATCGAGTAAGTAATGTAAGGGTAAGAGAGATGTGTGGAAATAAAAAGAGCGTGGTTGAGAGAGTAGAAGAGGGTGTTTTGAAATGGTTTGGGCACATGGAGAGAATGAGTGAGGAAAGATTGACCAAGAGGATATATGTGTCAGAGGTTGAGGGAACGATGAGAAGTGGGAGACCAAATTGGAGGTGGAAAGATGGAGTGAAAAAGATTTTGAGTGATTGGGGCCTAAACATGGAGGAGGGTGAAAGGCGTGCAAGGAATAGAGTGAATTGGAACGATGTGGTATACCGGGGTCGACGTGCTGTCAATGGATTGAACCAGGGCATGTGAAGCATCTGGGGTAAACCATGGAAAGTTGTGTGTGGCCTGGATGTGGAAAGAGAGCTGTGGTTTCGGTACATTATTACATGACATCTAGAGACTGAGTGTGAACGAATGGGGCCTTTGGTGTCTTTTCCTAGCGCTACCTCGCACACATGAGGGGGGAGGGGGATGTTATTCCATGTGTGGCGAGGTGGCGATGGGAACAAATAAAGGCAGACAGTATGCATTATGAACATGTGTATATTAGTATATGTCTGTGTGTGTATATATATGTGTACATTGAGATGTATAGGTATGTATATTTGCGTGTGTGGAAGTTTATGTATATACATGTGTATGTGGGCGGGTTGGGCCATTCTTTCGTCTGTTTCCATGCACTACCTCGCTAACTCGGGAGACAGGGGCAAAAAAATCCTCCCCTCCCATTTTTAATTTTCCAAAAGAAAGAACGGAGAAGGGGGCCAAGTGAGGATATTTCTGCTAAGGCTCAGTCCTCTGTTCTTAATGCTACCTCGCTAATGCGGGAAATGGCGAATATGTATGAAATAAAAAAAAAATATATATATATATATATATATTTTTTTTTTTTTTTTCATACTATTCGCTATTTCCCGCGATAGCGAGGTAGCGTTAAGAACAGAGGACTGGGCCTTTGAGGGAATATCCTCACCTGGCCCTCTTCTCTGTTCCTTCTTTTGGAAAAAAAAAAAAAAAAAAAAAAAAAAAAAAAAAACGAGAGGGGAGGATTTCCAGCCCCCCGCTCCCTTCCCTTTTAGTCGCCTTCTACGACACGCAGGGAATACGTGGGAAGTATTCTTTCTCCCCTATCCCCAGGGATATATATATATATATATATATATATATATATATATATATATTTTTTTTTTTTTTTTTTTTTTTTTTTTTTTTTATACTTTGTCGCTGTCTCCCGCGTTTGCGAGGTAGCGCAAGGAAACAGACGAAAGAAATGGCCCAACCCCCCCCCCATACACATGTACATACACACGTCCACACACGCAAATATACATACCTACACAGCTTTCCATGGTTTACCCCAGACGCTTCACATGCCTTGCTTCAATCCACTGACAGCACGTCAACCCCTGTATACCACATGACTCCAATTCACTCTATTTCTTGCCCTCCTTTCACCCTCCTGCATGTTCAGGCCCCGATCACACAAAATCTTTTTCACTCCATCTTTCCACCTCCAATTTGGTCTCCCTCTTCTCCTCGTTCCCTCCACCTCCGACACATATATCCTCTTGGTCAATCTCTCCTCACTCATTCTCTCCATGTGCCCAAACCATTTCAAAACACCCTCTTCTGCTCTCTCAACCACGCTCTTTTTATTTCCACACATCTCTCTTACCCTTACGTTACTTACTCGATCAAACCACCTCACACCACACATTGTCCTCAAACATCTCATTTCCAGCACATCCATCCTCCTGCGCACATCTCTATCCATAGCCCACGCCTCGCAACCATACAACATTGTTGGAACCACTATTCCCTCAAACATACCCATTTTTGCTTTCCGAGATAATGTTCTCGACTTCCACACATTTTTCAAGGCTCCCAAAATTTTCGCCCCCTCCCCCACCCTATGATCCACTTCCGCTTCCATGGTTCCATCCGCTGACAGATCCACTCCCAGATATCTAAAACACTTCACTTCCTCCAGTTTTTCTCCATTCAAACTCACCTCCCAATTGACTTGACCCTCACCCCTACTGTACCTAATAACCTTGCTCTTATTCACATTTACTCTCAACTTTCTTCTTCCACACACTTTACCAAACTCAGTCACCAGCTTCTGCAGTTTCTCACATGAATCAGCCACCAGCGCTGTATCATCAGCGAACAACAACTGACTCACTTCCCAAGCTCTCTCATCCCCAACAGACTTCATACTTGCCCCTCTTTCCAGGACTCTTGCATTTACCTCCCTTACAACCCCATCCATAAACAAATTAAACAACCATGGAGACATCACACACCCCTGCCGCAAACCTACATTCACTGAGAACCAATCACTTTCCTCTCTTCCTACACGTACACATGCCTTACATCCTCGATAAAAACTTTTCACTGCTTCTAACAACTTGCCTCCCACACCATATATTCTTAATACCTTCCACAGAGCATCTCTATCAACTCTATCATATGCCTTCTCCAGATCCATAAATGCTACATACAAATCCATTTGCTTTTCTAAGTATTTCTCACATACATTCTTCAAAGCAAACACCTGATCCACACATCCTCTACCACTTCTGAAACCGCACTGTTCTTCCCCAATCTGATGCTCTGTACATGCCTTCACCCTCTCAATCAATACCCTCCCATATAATTTACCAGGAATACTCAACAAACTTATACCTCTGTAATTTGAGCACTCACTCTTATCCCCTTTGCCTTTGTACAATGGCACTATGCACGCATTCCGCCAATCCTCAGGCACCTCACCATGAGTCATACATACATTAAATAACCTTACCAACCAGTCAACAATACAGTCACCCCCTTTTTTAATAAATTCCACTGCAATACCATCCAAACCTGCTGCCTTGCCGGCTTTCATCTTCCGCAAAGCTTTTACTACCTCTTCTCTGTTTACCAAATCATTTTCCCTAACCCTCTCACTTTGCACACCACCTCGACCAAAACACCCTATATCTGCCACTCTGTCATCGGACACATTCAACAAACCTTCAAAATACTCATTCCATCTCCTTCTCACATCACCGCTACTTGTTATCACCTCCCCATTTACGCCCTTCACTGAAGTTCCCATTTGCTCCCTTGTCTTACGCACCCTATTTACCTCCTTCCAGAACATCTTTTTATTCTCCCTAAAATTTAATGATACTCTCTCACCCCAACTCTCATTTGCCCTTTTTTTCACCTCTTGCACCTTTCTCTTGACCTCCTGTCTCTTTCTTTTATACTTCTCCCACTCAATTGCATTTTTTCCCTGCAAAAATCGTCCAAATGCCTCTCTCTTCTCTTTCACTAATACTCTTACTTCTTCATCCCACCACTCACTACCCTTTCTAAACAGCCCACCTCCCACTCTTCTCATGCCACACGCATCTTTTGCGCAATCCATCACTGATTCCCTAAATACATCCCATTCCTCCCCCACTCCCCTTACTTCCATTGTTCTCACCTTTTTCCATTCTGTACACAGTCTCTCCTGGTACTTCCCCACACAGGTCTCCTTCCCAAGCTCACTTACTCTCACCACCTTCTTCACCCCAACATTCACTCCTCTTTTCTGAAAACCCATACTAATCTTCACCTTAGCCTCCACAAGATAATGATCAGACATCCCTCCAGTTGCACCTCTCAGCACATTAACATCCAAAAGTCTCTCTTTCGCACGCCTGTCAATTAACACGTAATCCAATAACGCTCTCTGGCCATCTCTCCTACTTACATAAGTATACTTATGTATATCTCGCTTTTTAAACCAGGTATTCCCAATCATCAGTCCTTTTTCAGCACATAAATCTACAAGCTCTTCACCATTTCCATTTACAACACTGAACACCCCATGCATACCAATTATTCCCTTAACTGCCACATTACTCACCTTTGCATTCAAATCACCCATCACTATAACCCGGTCTCGTGCATCAAAACCGCTAACACACTCATTTAGCTGCTCCCAAAACACTTGCCTCTCATGATCTTTCTTCTCATGCCCAGGTGCATATGCACCAATAATCACCCACCTCTCTCCATCAACTTTCAATTTTACCCATATTAATCGAGAATTTACTTTCTTACATTCTATCACATACTCCCACAACTCCTGTTTCAGGAGTATTGCTACTCCTTCCCTTGCTCTTGTCCTCTCACTAACCCCTGACTTCACTCCCCAGACATTTCCAAACCACTCTTCCCCTTTACCCTTGAGCTTCGTTTCACTCAGAGCCAAAACATCCAGGTTCCTTTCCTCAAACATACTACCTATCTCTCCTTTTTTCACATCTTGGTTACATCCACACACATTTAGGCACCCCACTCTGAGCCTTCGAGGAGGATGATCACTCCCCGCGTGACTCCTTCTTCTGTTTCCCATTTTAGAAAGTTAATACAAGGAGGGGAGGATTTCCGGCCCCCCGCTCCCGTCCCCTCTAGTCGCTTTCTACGACACGCGAGGAATACGTGGGAAGTATTCTTTCACCCCTATCCCCAGGGATAATATACATATATATATACATATACACACACACACACACACACACACACATACGCACATACACACACACACACACACATACGCACATACACACACACACACACACATACATATATATACATATGAAAAATGTAAGAAACAATTTAGAAAACAAACTTTTAGCTTGAAATGAATGAAAAAATGAATGTCACATAATGGTTCAACCTCTGGCTATGGAAAGGAAATGTACAATTTATTCACACAAACGTCAATAGCAGTTCTCATCAATTTCACCACTGTGTCAATAAGCTTCAATGTCTAAGCTACATTTTTCTCCAACTTCACTATTTTCTTGTCAAAAACACCATGCATGAAAACTATCACTCCATTAACACAACTATATATATATATATATATATATATATATATATATTTAGTTTAGTGGGAAACAGAAGAAGGAGTCACGCAGGGAGTGCTCATCCTCCTCGAAGGCTCAGACTGGGGTGTCTAAATGTGTGTGGATGTAACCAAGATGTGAAAAAAGGAGAGATAGGTAGTATGTTTGAGGAAAGGAACCTGGATGTTTTGGCTCTGACTGAAACGAAGCTCAAGGGTAAAGGGGAAGAGTGTTTTGGGAATGTTTTGGGAGTAAAGTCAGGGGTTAGTGAGAGGACAAGAGCAAGGGAAGGAGTAGCAGTACTCCTGGAACAGGAGTTGTGGGAGTATGTGATAGAATGTAAGAAAGTAAATTCTCGATTAATATGGGTAAAACTGAAAGTTGATGGAGAGAGATGGGTGATTGGTGCATATGCACCAGGGCATGAGAAGAAAGATCATGAGAGGCAAGTGTTTTGGGAGCAGCTGAATGAGTGTGTTAGTGGTTTTGATGCACAAGACCGGGTTATAGTGATGGGTGATTTGAATGCAAAGGTGAGTAATGTGGCAGTTGAGGGAATAATTGGTATACATGGGGTGTTCAGTGTCGTAAATGGAAATGGTGAAGAGCTTGTAGATTTATGTGCTGAAAAAGGACTGGTGATTGGGAATACCTGGTTTAAAAAGCGAGATATACATAAGTATACGTATGTAAGTAGGAGAGATGGCCAGAGAGCGTTATTGGATTACGTGTTAATTGACAGGCAAGCGAAAGAGAGACTTTTGGATGTTAATGTGCTGAGAGGTGCAACTGGAGGGATGTCTGATCATTATCTTGTGGAGGCTAAGGTGAAGATTTGTATGGGTTTTCAGAAAAGAAGAGTAAATGTTGGGGTGAAGAGGGTGGTGAGAGTAAGTGAGCTTGGGAAGGAGACTTGTGTGAGGAAGTACCAGGAGAGACTGAGTACAGAATGGAAAAAGGTGAGAACAATGGACGTAAGGGGAGTGGGGGAGGAATGGGATGTATTTAGGGAATCGGTGATGGATTGCGCAAAAGATGCTTGTGGCATGAGATGAGTGGGAGGTGGGTTGATTAGAAAGGGTAGTGAGTGGTGGGATGAAGAAGTAAGATTATTAGAGAAAGAGAAGAGAGAGGCATTTGGACGATTTTTGCAGGGAAAAAATGCAATTGAGTGGGAGATGTATAAAAGAAAGAGACAGAAGGTCAAGAGAAAGGTGCAAGAGGTGAAAAAGAGGGCAAATGAGAGTTGGGGTGAGAGAGTATCATTAAATTTTAGGGAGAATAAAAAGATGTTCTGGAAATAGGTACATAAAGTGCGTAAGACAAGGGAGCAAATGGGAACTTCAGTGAAGGGCGCAAATGGGGAGGTGATAACAAGTAGTGGTGATGTGAGAAGGAGATGGAGTGAGTATTTTGAAGGTTTTTGTTGAATGTGTTTGATGATAGAGTGGCAGATATAGGGTGTTTTGGTCGAGGTGGTGTGCAAAGTGAGAGGGTTAGGGAGAATGATTTGGTAAACAGAGAAGAGGTAGTAAAAGCTTTGAGGAAGATGAAAGCTGGCAAGGCAGAAGGTTTGGATGGTACTGCAGTGGAATTTATTAAAAAAGGGGGTGACTGTATTGTTCACTGGTTGGTAAGGTTATTTAATGTATGTATGACTCATGGTGAGGTGCCTGAGGATTGGCGGAATGTGTGCAAAGTGCCATTGTACAAATGCAAAGGGGATAAGAGTGAGTGCTCAAATTACAGAGGTATAAGTTTGTTGAGTATTCCTGGTAAATTATATGGGAGGGTATTGATTGAGAGGGTGAAGGCATGTACAGAGCATCAGATAGGGGAAGAGCAGTGTGGTTTCAGAAGTGGTAGATGATGTGTGGATCAGGTGTTTGCTTTGAAGAATGTATGTGAGAAATACTTAGAAAAGCAAATGGATTTGTATGTAGCATTTATAGATCTGGAGAAGGCATATGATAGAGTTGATAGAGATGCTCTGAGGAAGGTATTAAGAATATATGGTGTGGGAGGCAAGTTGTTAGAAGCAGTGAAAAGTTTTTATCGAGGATGTAAGGCATGTGTACGTGTAGGAAGAGAGGAAAGTGATTGGTTCTCAGTGAATGTAGGTTTGCGGCAGGGGTGTGTGATGTCTCCATGGTTGTTTAATTTGTTTATGGATGGGGTTGTTAGGGAGGTGAATGCAAGAGTTTTGGAAAGAGGGGCAAGTATGAAGTCTGTTGTGGATGAGAGAGCTTGGGAAGTGAGTCAGTTGTTGTTCGCTGATGATACAGCGCTGGTGGCTGATTCATGTGAGAAACTGCAGAAGCTGGTGACTGAGTTTGGTAAAGTGTGTGAAAGAAGAAAGTTAAGAGTAAATGTGAAAAAGAGCAAGGTTATTTGGTACAGTAGGGTTGAGGGACAAGTCAATTGGGAGGTAAGTTTGAATGGAGAAAAACTGGAGGAAGTAAAGTGTTTTAGATATCTGGGAGTGGATCTGGCAGCGGATGGAACCATGGAAGCGGAAGTGAATCATAGGGTGGGGGAGGGGGCGAAAATCCTGGGAGCCTTGAAGAATGTGTGGAAGTCGACAACATTATCTCGGAAAGCAAAAATAGGTATGTTTGAAGGAATAGTGGTTCCAACAATGTTGTATGGTTGCGAGGCGTGGGCTATGGATAGAGTTGTGCGCAGGAGGGTGGATGTGCTGGAAATGAGATGTTTGAGGACAATGTGTGGTGTTAGGTGGTTTGATTGAGTATGTAATGTAAGGGTAAGAGAGATGTGTGGAAATAAAAAGAGCGTGGTTGAGAGAGCAGAAGAGGGTGTTTTGAAATGGTTTCGGCACATGGAGAGAATGAGTGAGGAAAGATTGACCAAGAGGATATATGTGTCGGAGGTGGAGGGAACCAGGAGAAGAGGGAGACCAAATTGGAGGTGGAAAGATGGAGTGAAAAAGATTTTGTGTGATCAGGGCCTGAACATGCGGGAGGGTGAAAGGAGGGCAAGGAATAGAGTGAATTGGAGCGATGTGGTATACCGGGGTTGACATGCTGTCAGTGGATTGAATCAGGGCATGTGAAGCGTCTGGGGTAAACCATGGAAAGATGTGTGGGGCCTGGATGTGGAAAGGGAGCTGTGGTTTCGGGCATTACTGCGTGGCAGCTAGAGACTGAGTGTGAACGAATGGGGCCTTTGTTGTCTTTTCCTAGTGCTACCTCACACAATGAGGGGGGAGGGGGAAGGTATTCCATGTGTGGCGAGGTGGCGATGGGAGTGAATGGGAGCAGACAGTGTGAATTGTGTGCATGGGTATATATGTATGTGTCTGTGTATGTATATATATGTGTACATTGAGATGTATAGGTATGTATATTTGCGTGTGTGGACGTGTGTGTGTATACATTGTGCATGGGGGGTGGGTTGGGCCATTTCTTTCGTCTGTTTCCTTGTGCTACCTCGCAAACGCGGGAGACAGCGACAAAGCAAAATAAATAAATAAATATATTTATTTATTATGGATAATGGATGATGGCATCAAGTATGAATATGTACAAGCGTATATATGTAATGTCTAGGTATTTATATGTGCATGTGGGCATTTATGTATATACATATGTATGTGGGTGGGTTGGGCCATTTTTTCGTCTGTTTCCTTGCACTACCTTGCTAACGCGGGAGACATCAACTAAGTATAATAAAATAACATATTTTTTCTTACCAAAGGGTTCTCAAATGGCACATCATGGCCCCATAACTGGAGAGATTTCCGTTTTAATTCTTAGAGAATTGTTGAAATGCATATTTATGAGGAACAGTCTAATGATAAAATATTCATCTCTGGCTGTGAATTCATCCAGCAAGGGACTGGGATTGGTACCAGGGTCAAGGAATTCAAGACATCTACGTTTTAAAATCTTAAAACTCTCTCTCCAAGGAAATATC
Source organism: Panulirus ornatus (assembly GCF_036320965.1). NCBI lineage: Eukaryota > Metazoa > Arthropoda > Malacostraca > Decapoda > Palinuridae > Panulirus > Panulirus ornatus. Next base: position 19,167,122 of record NC_092227.1, read on the forward strand.
CCATGAGCAAGAGGATAACTTCAGGATAGTCAGGGTTAGGACCTTCCTACTTTTAAGTATTTCAATGGCTGCAACAGCTTATTTGTTATGGGCATGTCTCAGCCAGTCAGAGACCACCACAGAGATGATGTCATCAATCCACTCAGTCCCAGTCAAGAGCAGCTCAACAAATTAACATACTGCTGGCATCAACTCTAAAGCAGTCACAATTTATACATAGAAATGATTTATCAAGTAAAAAGAGGATGAAAGAAGCTTAGGGTAAGAAAACTTCAAATAAACACTGCAGTCTACCACATGAGCATGAAAGCATGCCGACATGAAGGAGGGTTTAGAGAAAAATACAGGTAAGAACACCAGTCTCAAAAGTAAAAATAAATACCATTATTGGTGATTCAGAGGTACAATGGAATGAGTCTCTCCTGAAGAATGAATCCCCAGAGCCACACAGGATAGAGCTAGGGCCTCTGAGAGGAGTTTTATCAGGGGGTAAAAGATTTCTTTTGAGTTCCCTTCCCTTCTCCATAAGTCAACCTGTTTTTATCCACTACAGTTTTATGCTATGAGCTGTAAGGCCAAAAAGGATAAGGAAGATTAGAGAGTGGTGGAATGCTAATCTTCAATACATGCAAACATTTTCTGAGATACCAGGAAATTCCTGGGCCTCCATTTGGACCCCTGGGCCCAAATATGATATACTCCTGCACAGGCCCCTCATTAGCCATGAGAATATCCACATCTTAACTAATGCACTCCTTGAAAATAAGAGGCTTGGAGACAAAGGCCTTCTGAAATATCCAGGGAGAGAATCTTTCATTACTAACTCTACGAGAAACAGGAATATGTAAGAGTCTTTGTTCATTAGTTGGTCAAGTCAGCATTATCCATCAGAAATAGAATTCCACAACCCACACTCAGGACATTCAGGGAGATGAAAAACCATGGCCATAAGACTAAAAGGATCTTTTTAGCTGACATGAAAGGACTTTTCTACTCCCATCCAAGGGCCTGCATCTACATGACTGTGAAGAACGTGATCCCCATCCTTGAGTCAGTGTCCACCCAAACCATTACTGGCATTGATGGAGGTCTTTGAGACATAGGTTTTTGTTGATCCTCTATGTAAGTCAGTTAAACTAAGGGTCTGAAATGTTTAAAGGGAAGTGCTCCAAGAACATATCAGCTTTTTGGATGAAAGAATGTTTATCCAAAAGGTAACATTCTGACTTGCAGCCTCACCATATCAATGGACTAGTCTGTAAAAATTGGATTTCTCAAGAAATTACTCTAGTTGACATAAGGCACTTGCACCACAAGGCAATCACAGCAAATATACAGTCCCAGGTTTTGTTTCTGGGAAGACTTGAGTGCCAGTTTGAGAGTACCAATCTCTTCCTAGCCAGGTAAAATTCTGACTGAGAATATGTCAAGACTTATTCAGGTTGATGATAAAACCCACTACTGAAGGTGTCTTCTGACTTGAAGTTCTAGTCTTACATATTCTTTCACTGATGTTGAAATTAACAGGGAGCCGTCATGATAAGCCAGAACTATCACTTTACAGAATATTAGTTTTTTGGACATGGGCCAAAATTACCAAATAAAAAACTAGCAGGGTTATACATATGGAAAAAATTATTGACATCAGCTTTAACTGCCAGGTTCTACGTACCAACTTTAAATGCCAAAAATTTCCTCACTCAAGGGAGTAAAGCAGCGTTTCCCAAACTTTTTTGGACATGACCCTGACCACAGAAATTCTTTGGGCCTGGCAACCCTCAGGGCAGAAACAGTTTCAGTGTTTCCTCATTGTTTTATCCAATAATTTTACTTTAATTCGATAAATAAATTTCAATATTTCTTATGTTGATAAAAAGAATGAAAGGCACAACTTAATGCAACTGTAATTTATTCCAAAATCAGGTAAGCAAAGAAAAGCAAACTTTTCACTGGCAACTATGACAGTTTCATGAGTGAGTCCTTCTGACTATTAATTCTTTGCTCATAAATTTAGTGAACAAAAATTGTTGTTACCATGATGATGCCTTCTTATGATTACCTAAATGACAAGAATTTGATAATTTCTTTCTTCAAATCTAAAAGGAAAACATTTAGTATTTTAGTGGCTACTGTGATGTTCCTTCATTAAATAGGCAAGTTCTTCCAGATTTGGCTTTATGTTAATAGGGAGAGCATAGCGCAAATCATGCTGAGGATTCTGACGGCTCCTTGCTCTAGTCCTAATCGTCACAAGAGCTGAAAATCCTTGTTCACAGAGGTATATGGCTGGAAAAGGGAGAAAAGCCTTTTCAAATTCATAAGTCAGAATAGGCTTATCCTTGAGTTGAGACAAGAATTCACAGTATGAGAAACTTTCAGAATGTTGCTTTTGCACCTGATTTTCTAGATCCATAAGTTCTTGAAAACCAGGGATATCTTCTCCAACTTCACTGGTGTCACACTGAACACATTCCTAACCCAGCTATGTTGACATAGGTTGACATTTTCTGGCAAATATTCGTCCATTTCCTCCTGAAGCTTCTTCAAATGATATTGGAAAACGACTTCCAACATCAGCAAGGGCTATTTCTGACACATCCTCCAAAACCGCAGTCAGTACTGGTAAAGTAGCCATTTCTCCCCTGGTTAATCTTCTTCTACAAAGTGCAAGTTTCTTCTTGAATGAGGCAATTTTTCACAAATGTCCATCATAGTATAATTTTGGCTTTGCATGTCTGAGTTCAATTCATTCACAATTCATTCAAGTGTGTGAAGATGTTGCCTAAACTAGCTTTGCCATACAGTTAGTTAGCTAGCTGATGCCTCTTCTCTTGGAGAACACTTCTATTCCAGTTTTTAGTTCAATAACCCATCAAAGGATGCACCCTCAAGACAGCCAGCAGACATCGGAGTAGAAAAGTATGTCCTGGTGATGTGATCCTAACTCTTCACACATCTTATGGAAAATGCATCAGTTCAAAGCTCTGGCTTTGATAAAATTCACAATTTGGATAACATCATTCAGAACCACATAGAGTTCCAGCTATTGTCATTGAGGCCAATATTTCCTAATGTAAGAAACAGTAAATTATTTTGACATCAGGGTTTTCTCTTAGTTTGAGTAACAAAACCTACATCTTCCCATCTCAGATGAAGCAACGTCAGTACACAGAGCTAAACAATTCAATCAGTCTAAGTTGTGTTTCTTGAAAAAATTGTCCACCATAACAAAGATGTCTCCTCCAGTGGTGGTTGTTGACAAGGCACTATAGAACATAAATTCCTCCAGAATTCTGTCATCTCTATACCTCACGAAAACCACGAGCTGAGGTTTGTCAGCAGTGTCCACAGATTCATCTATCTGCAATGAAAATTTTTCCTGCTTTCTCTAGCACCACAAATAGACGATTCGAAATATCTAATGACAAGATCAATTCGATGTTTGATGCTGTTGTTAGAAAGTGGCACCAATTCAATCTTCTTTGCAACATCTGCTCCACAAGTAGCTTTCACCATATCTACTGCAGCTAGTTTTACCAGCTCCTCTCCAATGTTATGAGGCCTTTTGCATCTTGCAATACACCATCCACTTCAAAGGATGCCATGGAATTTTTTCGTAAGAAAAAGCTGAGCCTGAAGGTGCATCAGTACGACTTCATTTTACCTGTTCTAGCTTATTCTTCCAATAACTTTGTGGCTTTTCAACAAAGTTTGGATGAACTGAGACATGACCTTTAGTTTGTTTTCCTTCATACATTCGTTGGCAAAGACTTGCAGGCACTGGACACACTGAGGACACACATTCCTGATCTCTCTTTCTCAGTCCAGTGAAGCTGTATTTCTGACACTTAGGTTTATACTGCAATTGTTGTTTACATTGAGCCATCATTCTCACTGGAATTCACATACTGTAAAGGAATATGCCAGCAGGCATCCTTATATCGAGAGTGGCTGTCCAGTTGTAGATCTTTAAGGTTCAGCACATGGATATTAAGAAAAGACAGATTCGAATACTATTTTCCTGTTATGAAACCTTTTTAGAAAAAAAAATAAGCATGGTTATGACATCCTTGTCTGCCATCCCTGCAGTGTATTCCTGTAATATAAAAGTCCAGGACTTTTTTTTCAGGGGGAGCCTGATATTCTAAACTCCAACCCAGACCTCTTCCCATGAGACAGACCACTTGGATTCCAGAACTCTCGTTCTAAAATCACTGCCCAAATGACAAGGAGCCAAATCATGGAGAACCTAACTGAAGATCCTACCTGATAAGGTAAAGATCCCACCTGATGGCCACAAAGAGCAACTTGAATAATGCTTATGCTTCCAGCAATAAGGTTCTTCCTCCTTAAGGAGTATAGAAGGAATGGCAAGGCCCTATAAACTACTAATTAAGAAACAGAGTAACAGCCCCAAAACTCCCGTCTTCTTGCACTTTCAATTGAAAATTTTCTTCACACTGACAGTTCTACAAGATCTAACTTTATGAACCTTCTGATTGTCCTTACAAGGAAAATGTCTCTCATAGAAGATAGACTTCTTTTAAGACATAATGGAAGACTCCCAAAGAACCCAGTTTAACTAAGTGCCATGTCAGTGAAGAGCAAAACCACAAAAGACAAAAATTTCCAGACAGTTACCTTTCCAGAATGATAAGAAAGAATGGAGGATTAATCATAAAATATGTATGCTATAGAACGAATTCCGTTCATGTCTACATGGATGTAAACAATTCTCAATAGCAGATTGAAAATGGCAACAGTAACAATAACATGATTGGTGATTTTAAAATAAATCAAAGATAAATATGGCTTCTAGAAAGTTACATGAGATTTTCATTGGTTCTGTTCATTAGATATTTACAAGCATCTCAATTACTGTTCCATTATACAATTCCACAGTTTCCCCAAATATTCATAGCCTTTCTTATAGATTCTGCTCCTTAACTTAATCTTGCTGCCTTTTTCTTCCCTCATTTAAACGGGAAGGCATACTTCATCGGTATATGGAGGTGCCTAATAACACAAGCACATCAAATAAAGAAAAAATCTAGGGTGTCAGTTACCGATAATACACAATGGTGTAATGTCTAAATAATGGTGTACATTATCATTATACAGAGATGGCAACAAACACAACTCATATTAGAATCCTATAGCATAGGGTAACCATATACTAAAGGAATGGTGAAACAAAGGCGCAGGTGGATAAGTGACACCCAAGTTTATTTATTCTATGACAAACAAGCTAAGCACAGAATGTTTCCATTAAGAATCATTTATCACTTCTGTCCACAGTGCGTATGACGATCATGAAAACATTAGGCAAGCGTAATTCATTACATAATTAGCATTACCCGTAGGATACAAACAATACGTAACATACATAACAATCTTCATCCATCTACCTCCTAGGGGATAGATCTGTGCCGTATTCCCGGCAAATTTATGCATCCTTATGCTTATCCAGTAAACCGTAGCTACAAAGATAACTGTGGGTCTTAGATCCCAGTGGATTAATTTCACATAGGTTGTTACAAGTTGATTCATTATAAGGGCTTCATTACATACATTACACTGTTTTATACAGTAAGTTTTACCGACATGATGCCAAAAAAGGGGATACAAAAAAGATAACGGCATCTTACATACAATAACTTAGGTCATTTCACTCAGGATTTGATCAGACCTATCCTTAAAAGTCTAAAATTTCACTTCCTAACACAGTGTTCCAGTTTGTGTCCAAATGTTTGGCCACAAACTTTATAAGTCACATGAATAACATCTCCAGATAGGTCAACTGGGGAGGGATTAGAATCATATACAGGCGTTCCACCGGCTTACGTCTGCGTGTGGGTGAAGTGGGGTTGGGGTGGGTGGGGGGAAATGAATCTTGTGCTCACCTTCCACATGGGTTACTGTCGTCCCTTCGACGCTGTCGTATGCGGAGGAAGCAGGCGGGCGGATGTGGGTCGATAGAGCTGCTCAATAGCAAGTCCCGCGTGTGCTTGGGGAGGGATATGTAACATGACCTCAGGAACAGCTGTTTCTCTAACATACTCTACCACAGGTGAGCTTGATGTGGCAGTCCCGGTGGCGATCGATAACTGCTTTGCTCCACCGATTCATGACAAGATAATGGATGTGGACAGGTTCATCAAGCTTGATGGGAGTGGGGAGAGCTGTAATAGTATTTCGCCTTCTGCTGGAGTGGGGGAGCTGTCATACATCACTCTTGATTTGATTTCCGCCGGTCATCCCGGCAAATTTACTGTGCACCCCATGCTCATCTTGTGAGCGGTAGCGCAAATGGATTGCAGGAGTCACGAAGGGTCTTAATCAGACCCCAGTGGATTGATATCACATAAGGTATTACATTCATAACAGGTATTTATGTGGTTACAGACTTTAAATTTCAGGTATCTTGTTATCAACAATAAGGTGTTGCGACATTTCTTGCCGGGTTTGTTTAGATCTATCCCTAAAAGGCTCTATTTTTTCACATTGAGGCAGTGTTCATGTCCAAATCTTTGACCACAAGCTTTCAAATTCACACGGTTAACACCTCCAGATAGTTATCCGCTGCATCCAATCACTCAGGAACGAAGGGATTCCCTTACGTACTCACCAGCGTGTGGCCATCCAGACAGACGATCGGCATACAGCAAATATTCCTTTCCTGAGTGGGAGAACAGGTCAAGAGACGTCTCCGAAAGACTGGGATGGGGGCGGGTTACACATGAACGATTCATTTACCTGGTATGGCTGGAGGGTCTGGCACGCGTCACATACCTACACGGTGTTCAACGATGTCACTCGTGATGCCATGCCATCACCCTGTCTGTCGGGATCAGCGCTTTGTGGCACCTATACCTCGGTAAGAGTCGTGCAGGCGGAACAGAATGTACTCAGTATCTCCTGCTACTTCCTCACACATGTCTCCTTCCCAAGCTCACTTACTCTCACCACTCTACCTATTAGCCTGGCCCATAGCCTAGTGGTAGCATTCCAGCCTGTGGCACAGGGTCCCGGGTTCGATCCTGGCTGCTGGAGGTTTGTATGTTCTATGTAGGTGCGCCTTCATATGCACTTTATTCGTATTCATATATCTCCGAGTTGTACAGTTAGGTTCGGTAAAATGCTATCTGCTGGCTATGTGCGCCTGTCGGGAAATAACCGGTGTAGACCCCGTTGCCCACCAACGTGAGACGTAGGGTATTCGAGTACATAGTATTCGAATACGTATTTCCCATTAGCCAGGCCCATAGCCTAGCGGTAGCATTCCCGCTTGTGGCACAGGGGTCCCGAGTTCGATTCTGGCTGTTGGAGGTTTGTCTGTTCTATGTAGATGAGCGTTCATATGCACTTTATTCGTGTATATATATATATATATATATATATATATATGGAGGGATGTCTGATCATTATCTTGTGGAGGCGAAGGTGAAGATTTGTGGGGGTTTTCAGAAAAGAAGAATGTTAGGGTGAAGAGAGTGATGAGAGTAAGTGAGCTTGGGAAGGAGACATGTGTGAGAAAATACCAGGAGAGACTGAGTACAGAAAGGAAAAAAGTGAGAACAAAGGAGGTAAGGGGAGTGGGAGAGGAATGGGATGTATTTAGGGAAGCAGTGATGGCTTGCGCAAAAGATGCTTGTGGCATGAGAAGTGTGAGAGGTGGGCAGATTTGAAAGGGTAGTGAGTGGTAAGATGAAGAAGTAAGATTATTAGTGAAAGAGAAGAGAGAGGCATTTGGACGATTTTTGTAGGGAAATAATGCAAATGACTGGGACATGTATAAAAGAAAGAGGCAGGAGGTCAAGAGAAAGGTGCAAGAGGTGAAAAAGAGGGCAAATGAGAGTTGGGGCGAGAGAATATCATTAAATTTTAGGGAGAATAAAAAGATGTTTTGGAAGTAGGTAAATAAAGTGCGTAAGACAAGGGAACAAATGGGAACTTCAGTGAAGGGGGCTAATGGGGAGGTAATAACAAGTAGTGGTGATGTGAGAAGGAGATGGAGTGAGTATTTTGAAGGTTTGTTGAATGTGTTTGATGATATGGAGTGAGTATTTTGAAGGTTTGTTGAATGTGTCTGATGATAGAGTGGCAGATTATAGAGTGTTTTGGTCGAGGTGGTGTGCAAAGTGAGAGGGTTAGGGAGGATGATTTGGTAAACAGAAAAGAGGTAGTAAATGCTTTGCGGAAGATGAAAACCGGCAAGGCAGCGGGTTTGGATGGCATTGAAGTGGAATTTATTAAAAAAGGGGGTGATTGTATTGTTGACTGGTTGGTAAGGTTATTTAATGTATGATTCATGGTGAGGTGCCTGAGGATTGGCGGAATGGTTGCATAGTGCCATTGTACAAAGGCAAAGGGGACAAAGGTAAGTGCTCAAATTACAGAGGTATAAGTTTGTTGAGTATTCCTGGTAAATTATATGGGAGGGTATTGATTGAGAAGGTGAAGGCATGTACAGAGCATCAGATTGGGGAAGAGCAGTGTGGTTTCAGAAGTGGTAGAGGATGTGTGGATCAGGTGTTTGCTTTGAAGAATGTATGTGAGAAATACTTAGAAAAGCAAATGGATTTGTATGTAGCATTTATGGATCTGGAGAAGGCATATGATAGAGTTGATAGAGATGCTCTGTGGATGGCATTAAGATTATATGTTGTGGGAGGCAAGTTGTTAGAAGCAGTGAAAAGTTTTTATCGAGGATGTAAGGCATGTGTACATGTAGGAAGAGAGGAAAGTGATTGGTTCTCAGTGAATGTCGGTTTGCGGCAAGGGTGTGTAATGTCTCCATGGTTGTTTAATTTGTTTATGGATGGGGTCGTTAGGGAGGTAAATGCAAGAGTTTTGGAGAGAGGGGCAAGTATGCAGTCTGTTGTGGATGAGAGAGCTTGGGAAGTGAGTCAGTTGTTGTTCGCTGATGATACAGCGCTGGTGGCTGATTCATGTGAGAAACTGCAGAAGCTGGTGACTGAGTTTGGTAAAGTGTGTGAAAGAAGAAAGTTAAGAGTAAATGTGAATAAGAGCAAGATTATTAGGTACAGTAGGGTTGAGGGTCAAGTCAACTGGGAGGTAAGTTTGAATGGAGAAAAACTGGAGGAAGTGAAGTGTTTTAGATACCTGAGAGTGGATTAGGCGGCGGATGGAACCATGGAAGCGGAAGTGAATCATAGGGTGGGGGAGGGGGCGAAAGTTCTGGGAGCCTTGAAGAATGTGTGGAAGTCGAGAACATTATCTCGGAAAGCAAAAATGGGTATGTTTGAAGGAATAGTGGTTCCAACAATGTTGTATGGTTGCGAGGCGTGGGCTATGAATAGAGTTGTGCGCAGGAGGGTGGATGTGCTGGAAATGAGATGTTTGAGGCCAATATGTGGTGTGAGGTGGTTTGATCGGGTAAGTAATAATAGGGTAAGAGAGATGTGTGGTAATAAAGAGTGTGGTTGAGAGAGTAGAAGAGGGTGTTTTGAAATAGTTTGGTCACATGGAGAGAATGAGTGAGGAAAGATTGACCAAGAGGATATATGTGTCAGAGATGGAGGGAACGAGGAGAAGTGGGAGACCTAATTGGAGGTGGAAAGATGGAGTGAAAAAGATTTTGAGTGATCGGGGCCTGAACATGCAGGAACGGTGAAAGGCGTGCAAGGAATAGAGTGAATTGGAACGATGTGGTATACCGGGGTTGACGTGCTGTCAGTGGACTGAGCCAGGGCATGTGAAGCGTCTGGGGTAAACCATGGAAAGTTCTGTGGGGCCTGGATGTGGAAAGGGAGCTGTGGTTTCGGTGCATTATTATATGAGAGCTAGAGACTGAGTGTGAACGAATGGGGCCTTTGGTGTCTTTTCCTAGCGCTACTTCGCGCACATGAGGGGGGAGGAGGTTGTTATTCCACGTGTGGCGGGGAGGCGATGGGAATAAATAAAGGCAGACAGTATGAATTATGTACATGTATATATATATATATATATATATATATATATATATATATATATATATATATATATATATATATATATATATTTTTTTTTTTTTTTTTTTTTTTTTCTTTTAAACTATTCGCCATTTCCCGCGTTAGCGAGGTAGCGTTAAGAACAGAGGACTGGGACTTTTTTTGGAATATCCTCACCTGAACCTCTCTGTTCCTTCTTTTGGAAAATTAAAAAAAAAAAAAGAGAGGGGAGGATTTCCAGCCCCCCGCTCCCTCCCCTTTTAGTCGCCTTCTACGACACGCAGGGAATACGTGGCAAGTATTCTTAATCCCCTATCCCTAGGGATAATATATATATATATATATATATATATATATATATATATATATATATATATATATATATATATATATAGGGTGTTAAAAAACGATAGGTACAAAATTTGACAGTAGACAGGGACACCCAAAGTAAACACTTTTTCAAGAATACCAAAAATGGCAAAACTAGTTAGTTTTCGAGATACTGAGCTTTAAAGCTTTAACTTGACATCTATTCACAAGCATTTTCGTTTCTAACAGATGATATAGTGAACAATGAAACAAATATTGTGTAAACAGATGTATTATCGATCACAATCTACAATAGCTGTTCGAAGTGTCTGCCTTCTGCTTCAATGCAGACCTGACACCTCCTCTGAAAGGACTGCTGGACACGAGACAACATTCTTGGATCTTCTGCAATGATTTCTTGATTAGACAAATGTGCCATGTCGTCACCACGACGTGTAACGGTGAACTAATTCGTAAACACCGAGTGTTGCCACACCTTAATCAACCGAGTGTTGCCAGATTGTAAGCTAATATTACATTTAAAGTTTACAGTTCAGACATACCAAAGTTAAAACTTTAAAGCTCAGTATCTCGAAAACTAACTAGTTTTGAAATTTTTGGTATTCTTGAAAAAGTGTTTGCTTTGGGTGTCCCTGTCTACTGTCAAATTTTGTAACTATCGTTTTTTAACACCCTGTATATATATATATATATATATATATATATATATATATATATATATATATATATATATATATACATATATATATATATATATATATATATATATATATATATATATATATATATATATATATATATATATATATACTATCCCTGGGGATAGGGGATGAAGAATACTTCCCACGTATTCCCTGCGTGTCGTAGAAGGCGACTAAAAGGGGAGGGAGCAGGAGGCTGGAAATCCTCCCCTCTTTTTTTTTTTTTTTTTTTTTTTTTAATTTTCCAAAAGAAGGAACAGAGGGGGGCCAGGTGAGGATATTCCACAAAGGCCCAGTCCTCTGTTCTTAACGCTACCTCGCTAATGCGGGAAATGGCGGATAGTTTAAAAGAAAAGAAAGAAAAATATATATATATATATATATATATATATATATATATATATATATATATATATATATATATATATATATATATATATATATACAGAAACGCCCATGCACGCATATATACATACATATACATTCCAACGTATACATAACATATACATATATACATATGTACATATAGATACTTGCTGCCTTCATCCATTCCCGTTGCCACCCCGCCGCATAATAAATAGCACCTCCCCCCCAACCCCACCTCGCTTTCGAAGTAGCGCCAGGAAAAGACAAAAAGGGCCACATTCGTTCACACTCAGTCTCTATCTGTTATGTGTAATGCACAGAAACCACAGCTCCATTTCCACATCCAGACCCCACAAAACTTTCCATGGTTTACCCCAGATACTTCACATGCCCTGGTTCAATCCACTGACAGCACGTCGACCCCAGTATACCACATCTTTCCAATGCGCTCTATTCCTTGCACGCTTTTCACCCTCCTGTATGTTCAGGCCTCGACCACTCAAAATCTTTTTCACTCCATCCTTCCACCTCCAACTTGGTCTCCTGCTTCTCCTTGTTCCCTCCACCTCCGACACATATATCCTCTTTGTAAATCTTTCCTCACTCATTGTCTCCATGTGTCTAAATCATTTCAACACACCCTCTTCTGCTCTCTCAACCATACTTTTTATTACCACACATCCCTCTTACCCTTTCATCACTTACTCGATCAAACCACCTCACACCACATACTGTTCGTAAACATTTCATTTCCAGCACATCCACCCTCCTTCGCACAACCCTATCTACAGCCCATGCCTCGCAACCATATAACATTGTTGGAACCACTACTCCTTCAAACATACCCATTTTTGCTCTCCGAGATAACGCTTACGCCTTTCACAAAATTTTCAACGCTCCCAGAATCTTTGCCCCTCCCCCATCTTGTGACTCACTTCCGCTTCCATGGTTCCATCCGCTGCTAAGTCCGTTCCTTGATATCTAAAACAGTTCACTTCCTCTAGTTTTTCTCCATTCAAACTTACCTCCCAATTAACTTGTCCCTCAACCCTACTTTACCTAATAACCTTGCCCTTATTCACATTTACTCTCAACTTTTTTCTTTCTCACTCTTTACCAAACTCAGTCACCAACTTCAGCAGTTTCTCACCCGAATCAGCCACCAGCGTTGTACGATCAGCGAACAACAACTGATTCGCTTTCCAAGCTCTCTCATCCACAAGACTTCATACTTGCTCCTCTCTCCAAAACCCTTGCATTCACATCCCTAATGCCCCATCCATAAACGAATTTAAACAACCATGGAGACATCACGCACCCCTGCCGCAAACAGACATTCACTGGGAACCACTCACTTTCCTCTTTTCCTACTCGTACACATGCCTTACATCCTTGGTATAAACGTTTCACTGCTAGCAACTTACCTCGCACGCCATATACTCTTAAAACCTCCCACAAAGCATCTCTGTCAACCTTATCATTTGCCGTCTCCAAATCCATAAATGCTACATTTGTTTTTCTAAGTATTTCTCAAATACATTCTTTAGAGCAAACAACTGATCCACACATCCTCTACCACTCCTGAAACCACAATGCTCTTCTCCAATCTGATGCTCTGTACATGTCTTTACCGTCTTAATCAATACCCTCCTATATAAATTCCAAGGAATTCTCAACAAACTTATGCCTCTATAATTTGAGCACTCACCTTTATCCCCCTTTGCCTTTGTACAATGGCACTATGCATGGATTCCGCCAATCCTCAGGCACTTCACCATGTTCCATACACACATAAAATATCCTTACCAACCAATCAAAAACACAGTCATCCCCCTTTTTTTTTTTTCATAAATTCCACGGCAATACCATCCAAGCCCGCCGCATTGCCGGCTTTCATCTTCTGCAAAGCTTTCACCACCTCCTCTCTGTTTACCAAACAATTCCCCCTGACATTCTCACTTCGCGCACCAACCCGACCAAAAGGCCCCACAGCTGCCACTCTATCATCAAACACATTCAACAAACCTTAAAATACTTGCTCCATCTCCTTCTCATTTCATCACTACTTGTTATCACCTCCCCATTTGCCCCCTTCACCGATGTTCCCATCTGTTTTCTTGTCTTACGCACTTCATTTACCTCCTTCCAAAACATCTTTTTATTCTCCCTAAAATTTAATGACACTCTCTCACCCCAACTCTCATCTGCCCTCTTTTTTACCTCTTGCACCTTTCTCTTGACCTCCTGCCGCTTTCTTTTATACATCTCCCAATCATTTGCACTACTTCCCTTCAAAAATCGTCCAAGCCCCTCTCTCTTATCTTTCATTAAAAATCTTATTTCTCCGTCGCACCACTCACTACCCTTCCACCTTCCACCTTTCTCATGCCGCATGCATCTTTTGCGCAAGCCATCACTGCTTCCCTAAATGCATCCCATTCCTCTCCCACTCCCCATACGTTATTTGCTCTCACCTTTTGCCATTCTGCACTAAATCTCTACTGGTACGTCCTCACACAAGTCTCCTTTCCAAGCTCACTTACTCTCACCACTCTCTTCACCCCTACATTCTCTCTTCTTTTCTGAAAACCTCTACAAATCTTCACCTTCGCCTCCGCAAGATAGTGATCAGACATCCTTAGAGCTACCCCTCTCAGCACATTAGCATCCAAAAGTCTCTCTTTTACACGCCTATCAATTAACATGTAATCCAATAATGCTCTCTGGCCATCACTCCTACTCACATACGTATATTTATGTATATCACTTTTTAAACCATATATTCCCAGTCACCAGTCCTTTTCAGCACACAAATCCACAAGCTCTTCACTACTTCCATTTACAACAGTGAACACCAGTTTTACCCTCAAGTGCCACATTATTCACCGATGCATTCAGATCACCCATCACTATAACCCGGTCTCGTGCATCAAAGCTGCTAACACACTCACTCAGCTGCTCCCAAAACACTTTCCTCTCATGGTCTTTCTTCTCATGACCAGATGCATAGGCACCAATAATCACCTATCTCTCTCCGTCAACCTTCAGTTTTACCCATATCAATCTAGAGTTTACTTTCTTACTCTCTATCACATACTCCCACCACTCCAGTTTCAGGAGTAGTGCTACTCCTTCCCTTGCTCTTGTCCTCTCACCAACCCCTGACTTTACTCCCAAGACATTCCCAAACCATTCTTCCCCTTTACCCGTGAGCTTCGTTCCAAAACATCCAGGTTCCTTTCCTCAAATATACTACCTCTCTCTCCTTTTTTCTCATCTTGGTTACCTCCACACACATTTAGACACCCCAATCTGAGCCTTCGAGGAGGATAAGCACTACCCGCACGACTCCTTCTATTTCCCTTTTTAAAATTAAAATACAAAGAGGGAAGGGTTTCCAGCCCCTAGCTCCCGTCTAGTCGCATTCTAAGACACGCGGGGAATGCGTGGGAAGTATTCTTTCTCCCCTATCCCCAGGGATATATATTATATATATATATATATATATATATATATATATATATATATATATATATATATATATATATATATCCCTGGGGATAGGGGATTAAGAATACTTCCCACGCATTCCTCACGTGTCGCAGAAGGCGACTAAAGGGGACCGGGAGCGGGGGGGGGGGGGGGGGGGGGGGGGGCAGAAACCCTCCCCTCCTTGTATTTTAACTTTCTAAAAGGGGAAACAGAAGAAGGAGTCACGCGAGGAGTGCTCATCCTCCTCGAAGGCTCAGATTGGGGTGTCTAAATGTGTGTGGATGTAATAAAGATGAGAAAAAAGGAGAGACAGGTAGTATATTTGAGGAAAGGAACCTGAATGTTTTGGCTCTGAGTGAAACGAAGCAAAAGGGTAAAGGGGAAGAGTGGTTTGGGAATGTCTTTGGAGTAAAGTCAGGGGTTAGTGAGAGGACAAGAGCAAGGGAAGGAGTAGCACTACTCCTGAATCAGGAGTTGTGGGAGTATGTGATAGAGTGTAAGAAAGTAAATTCTAGATTGGTATGGGTAAAACTGAAAGTTGATGGAGAGAGATGGGTGATTATTGGTGCATATGCACCTGGGCATGAGAAGAAAGATCATGAGAGACAAGTGTTTTGGGAGCAGCTGAATGAGTGTGTTAGTGGTTTTGATGCACAAGACCGGGTTATAGTGATGGGTGATTTGAATGCAAAGGTGAGTAATGTGGCAGTTGAGGGAATAATTGGTATACATGGAGTGTTCAGTGTTGTAAATGGAAATGGTGAAGAGCTTGTAGATTTATGTGCTGAAAAAGGACTGGTGATTGGGAATACCTGGTTTAAAAAGCGAGATATACATAAGTATACGTATGTAAGTAGGAGAGATGGCCAGAGAGCGTTATTGGATTACGTGTTAATTGATAGACGCACGAAAGAGAGACTTTTGGATGTTAATGTGCTGAGAGGTGCAACTGGAGGGATGTCTGATCATTATCTTGTGGAAGCAAAGGTGAAGATTTGTGGGGGTTTTCACAAAAGAAGAGAGAATGTTGGGGTGAAGAGAGTGGTGAGAGTAAGTGAGCTTGGGAAGGAGACTTGTGTGAGGAAGTACCAGGAGAGACTGAGTACAGAATGGAAAAAGGTGAGAACAAAGGAGGTAAGAGGAGTGGGGGAGGAATGGGATGTATTTAGGGAAGCAGTGATGGCTTGCGCAAAAGATGCTTGTGGCATGAGAAGCGAGGGAGGCGGGTTCATTAGAAAAGGTAGAGAGTGGTGGGATGAAGAAGTAAAATTATTAGTGAAAGAGAAGAGAGAGGCATTTGAACGATTTTTGCAGGGAAAAAATGCAAATGAGTGGGAGAGGTATAAAAGAAAAAGGCAGGAGGTCAAGAGAAAGGTGCAAGAGGTGAAAAAGAGGGCAAATGAGAGTTGGGAGAGAATAAAAAGATGTTTTGGAAGGAGGTAAATAAAGTGCGTAAGACAAGGGAGCAAATGGGAACTTCATTGAAGGGGGCTAATGGGGAGGTGATAACAAGTAGTGGTGATGTGAGAAGGAGATGGAGTGAGTATTTTGAAGGTTTGTTGAATGTGTTTGATGATAGAGTGGCAGATGTGGGGTGTCTTGGTCGAGGTGGTGTGCAAAGTGAGAGGGTTAGGGAAAATGATTTGGTAAATAGAGAAGAGGTAGTAAAAGCTTTACGGAAGATGAAAGCCGGCAAAGCAGCAGGTTTGGATGGCATTGCAGTGGAATTTTTTAAAAAAGGGGGTGACTGTATTGTCGACTGGTTGGTAAGGTTATTTAACGTATGTATGATTTATGGTGAGGTGCCTGAGGATTGGCGGAATGCTTGCATAGTGCCATTGTGCAAAGGCAAAGGGGATAAGAGTGAGTGCTCAAATTACAGAGGTATAAGTTTTTGAGTATTCCTGGTACATTACATGGGAGGGTATTGATTGAGAGGGTGAAGGCATGTACAGAGCATCAGATTGGGGAAGAGCAGCGTGGTTTCAGAAGTCGTAGAGGATGTGTGGATCACGTGTTTGCTTTGAAGAATGTATGCGAGAAATACTTAGAAAAACAAATGGATTTGTATGTAGCATTTATGGATCTGGAGAAGGCATATGATAGAGTTGATAGAGATGCTCTGTGGAAGGTATTAAGATTATATGGTGTGGGAGGCAAGTTGTTAGAAGCAGTGAAAAGTTTTTATCGAGGATGTAAGGCATGTGTACGTGTAGGAAGAGAGGAAAGTGATTGGTTCTCAGTGAATGTAGGTTTGCGGCAGGGGTGTGTGATGTCTCCATGGTTGTTTAATTTGTTTATGGATGGGGTTGTTAGGGAGGTGAATGCAAGAGTTTTGGAAAGAGGGGCAAGTATGAAGTTTGTTGTGGATGAGAGAGCTTGGGAAGTGAGTCAGTTGTTGTTCGCTGATGATACAGCGCTGGTGGCTGATTCATGTAAGAAACTGCAGAAGCTGGTGACTGAGTTTGGTAAAGTGTGTGAAAGAAGAAAGTTAAGAGTAAATGTGAATAAGAGCAAGGTTATTAGGTACAGTAGGGTTGAGGGTCAAGTCAATTGGGAGGTAAGTTTGAATGGAGAAAAGCTGGAGGAAGTGAAGTGTTTTAGATATCTGGGAGTGGATCTGGCAGCGGATGGAACCACGGAAGCGGAAGTGAATCATAGGGTGGGGGAGGGGGCGAAAATTCTGGGAGCCTTGAAGAATGTTTGGAAGTCGAGAACATTATCTCGGAAAACAAAAATGGGTATGTTTGAAGGAATAGTGGTTCCAACAATGTTGTATGGTTGCGAGGCGTGGGCTATGGATAGAGTATTGCGCAGGAGGGTGGATGTGCTATAAATGAGATGTTTGAGGACAATGTGTGGTGTGAGGTGGTTTGATCGAGTAAGTAATGTAAGGGTGAGAGAGATGTGTGGAAATAAAAATAGTGTGGTTGAGAGAGCAGAAGAGGGTGTTTTGAAATTGTTTGGTCACATGGAGAAAATGAGTGGGGAAAGATTGACCAAGAGGATATATGTGTCAGAGGTGGAGGGAACGAGGAGAAGTGGGAGACCAAATTGGAGGTGGAAAGATGGAGTGAAAAAGATTTTGAGTGATCGGAGCCTGAACATGCAGGAGGGTGAAAGGCGTGCAAGGAATAGAGTGAATTGGAACGATGTGGTATACCGGGGTCGACGTGCTGTCAATGGATTGAACCAAGGCATGTGAAGCGTCTGGGGTAAACCATGCAAAGTGTGTGGGGCCTGGATATGGAAAGGGAGCTGTGGTTTCGGTGCATTATTACATGACAGCTAGAGACTGAGTGTGAACGAATGGGGCCTGTGGTGTTTTTCCTAGCGCTACCTCGCACACATGAGGGGGGAGGGGGTTGTTATTCCATGTGTAGCGAGGTGGCGATGGGAACAAATGAAGGCAGACAGTATGAATTATGTACATGTGTATATATGTATATGTCTGTGTATATATATATATATGTGTACATTGAGATGTATAGGTATGCATATTGCGCGTGTGTGGACATGTATGTATATACATGTGTATGTGGGCGGGTTGGGCCATTCTTTCGTCTGTTTCTTTGCGCTACCTCGCTAACGCGGGAGACAGCGACAAAGCAAAATAATAATAACTATATATATATATATATATATATATATATATATATATATATATATATATATATATATATTTCTTTTTTTCTTTTAAACTATTCGCCATTTCCCGCGTTAGCGAGGTAGCGTTAAGAACAGAGGACTGGGCCTTTTTTGGAATATCCTCACCTGGCCCCCCTATGTTCCTTCTTTTGGAAAATTAAAAAAAAAAAAAAAGAGAGAGAGAGAGGAGAGGGGATCTCCCGCGCCTGCGAGTAGCGCAAGGAAACAGACGAGAGAAATGGCCCAACCCACCCCCACACACATGCACACACACACACGCAAACATACACACCCACACATCCCAACGTACACATATATATACACACACAGACACACATATACACACATGCACACAATCCACACTGCCCCTACTCACCCCCATCGCCACCCCGCCACACACGGAATAACATCCCCCTCCCCCCTCATGTGCGCGAGGCAGCGCCAGGAAAAGACAACAAAGGCCCCATTCGCTCACACTCAGTCTCCAGCTGCCATGCAATAATCCCCGAAACCACAGCTCCCTATCCACATCCAGGCCCCGCAGAACTTTCCATGGTTTACCCTAGACGCTTCACATGCCCTGATTGAATCCATTGACAGCACGTCGACCCCGGTATACCACATCGATCCAATTCACTCTATTCCTTGCCCGCCTTTCACCCTCCTGCATGTTCAGGCCCCGATCACTCAAAATCTTTTTCACTCCATCTTCCACCTCCAATTTGGTCTCCTTCATATATATATATATATATATATATATATATATATATATATATATTACAAAATCTTTTTCACTCCATCTTTCCACCTCCAATTTGGTCTCCCTCTTCTCCTCGTTCCCTACACCTCCGACACATATATCCTCTTGGTCAATCTTTCCTCACTCATTCTCTCCATGTGCCCAAACCATTTCAAAACACCCTCTTCTGCTCTCTCAACCACGCTCTTTTTATTTCCACACATCTCTCTTACCCTTACGTTACTTACTCGATCAAACCACCTCACACCACACATTGTCCTCAAACATCTCATTTCCAGCACATCCATCCTCCTGCGCACAACTCTATCCATAGCCCACGCCTCGCAACCATACAACATTGTTGGAACCACTATTCCTTCAAACATACCCATTTTTGCTTTCCGAGATAATGTTCTCGACTTCCACACATTTTTCAAGGCTCCCAAAATTTTCGCCCCCTCCCCCACCCTATGATCGACTTCCGCTTCCATGGTTCCATCCGCTGACAGATCCACTCCCAGATATCTAAAACACTTCACTTCCTCCAGTTTTTCTCCATTCAAACTCACCTCCCAATTGACTTGACCCTCAACCCTACTGTACCTAATAACCTTGCTCTTATTCACATTTACTCTTAACTTTCTTCTTCCACACACTTTACCAAACTCAGTCACCATATATATATATATATATATATATATATATATATACATATATTGCAGTAGGCAGTCTCCTACTTTAGCACGGTAGCGCCAGGAGCAAAAGAAGAGAGGCCGCATTCGTTCACATCATTTCTTTAGCTGTCATGTAGCACCGAAACCACAGCTTGCTATCCAGAACCTGGCTCTACAGACCTTTCCACGATTTACCTCTGACGCTTAACATTCCCCGTTTCAGTCTACTGACAGAACGTCGACCCCTGTAGACAACATCGTTCCAATTCACTCCGTCTTCTTCACGCCTTTCATCTTTCTGCATGTTCAGGCCCAAGATACACAAATTATTTTCACTCCAGCCTTCCATCTCTAATTTGGTCTCCTTCTCGTTGCCTCCACTTTTGACACATATATTCTCTTTGTCAACTTCTCACTCGTTCTCCCCATATGTCCAAAAATATTTCAAAGTTAGCTCAAGTACGGTTAGTTGGGGACAACTCTGGCAGTATGAGTAGCGGGTTAGCACAGCTACATATCAACTCTCAAGTAACTTTTAGGAACAAGGCTGGTAGGGTCCAGTTCGGGGAGGGTCAGAGTAAGGCGGCGACCCCAAAACAGATGGAGAACGGTATCTATCCCGCTGCAGCACACGCAGACGTTAACAGTGATAATACAAACACGCATAACAACAGAAAAAAAAGGCAAATTCTATCCAAAAATCAACTCCAAAGAAAATAAGTTTAATATACACAAATGCCCGGAGCATCATTACGAAACGCGATGGACTTATATCCTACGCAGTTACTGAAAACCGAACACTATTGCAATCTCAGAAACGTGGGTCAACTTTTAGAATAAATACTTAATTGCCAAGTCAGCAATACACGGATACAAACTACCTACGAAAGATCGCATGTACAGGGTAGGTGGTGGAGTTTTATTTACGTTGATAATCTAAGCGTTATCAAGAAAAGCAAAGTAGAAACGCACACTTACGACTCTCTTAATATCGACATTACCGACAAGTCCAAAAGTAAAGTACGTCTTGGAGATATTTGCAAACCTTCTAAGCAAAAAAGACGACGACGATAAGATGTTATACAATGATATCAAAACTATAGTAAACAGTAAAGTGGTTATAATAGTGGGAGACT
The DNA here is from genome assembly GCF_036320965.1 of Panulirus ornatus. Lineage (NCBI taxonomy): Eukaryota > Metazoa > Arthropoda > Malacostraca > Decapoda > Palinuridae > Panulirus > Panulirus ornatus. Next base: position 19,188,161 of record NC_092227.1, read on the forward strand.
TCAGTAGTCCAAACATAAACTGAAACATGTTAACAGGTGACCGAGAGGGAAAAAGACTAACGAAAATGATTGAAGACGCTTTTCTAGAACAGTTAATTAAAAAACCAACTAAGGGTAAAAACATTCTTGATCTTGTCCTCACCAGTGACAAACTTCATCAACTCTTGAAAAGTAAGCGAAAGTTTGTCAAACAGCGATCAGTTTGATTAGACTGAAAGAAAATATAGATTATGCAATGAATGACAACAAACTCTGCATCCCAGAATACAAGCTGGCAAATTTTGAAAACATATGACACGAAGTTCGCAGTACCAATTGGACAAAACCTCTTGATGTTTACACAGTAGAGGAAATGTGGAATGATTCTAAAAACACACTTCTCGAGATTGAAAATAAGAAAATTCCACGAATTACGAAGGGAACTTGCAAAATTCCAAAACAATCATGGATGAATAAGAGAAAAGGAGTAATGCGCCAAAAAAAGAAAACATAAAAGATATTCAAATCAATGGAAACCGATGAAAATCACCAGGAATTATTTGAAATCCAAATAGAGTGTAAGAAGGGCATAAGACAGAGTAAACGTGAAAAAGACAAATTAGTTTTCTTGAGAGTTAAGGATAATGCTACGGAATGCTTCAAATATATAAAACAAATTAAGTCAGTAAAAGAACTGGACCATTACAAAACGAACATGACACGCTAACTACTGACGACAAGGAAATGGATACCATACTAAATTATTCTTTTAACTCCGTATTCACAACTGAACAAACATCTCGAATACCACAACCAATGAAAATGTTTGAAGGATCTTATGAATAAGAGTTGAAGGTTAGAGCTCTGAAGTGCTTAAATATCTGGACCAATAAAATCCTGACAAATCCAACAGCCCAGATAACTTAGCTCCAAGATATTCCTAGGAAGTCAGGAGACAGCTGATATACCCCATAACAAAAATATTCAACAAATCTCTACTGAATGGTCAGGTGCCAAGCGACTGGAAACTAGCAAATGTTACTCCTATATATATATATATATATATATATATATATATATATATATATATATATATATATATATATATAAAAATGAGACAAAAAGTGTGCCTTAAACTACCGCTCAATTAAGTAAAACGATGGAAAAAATAATACAATAATACGATATAAAATTGTCTTTTCTATAACAGAAAATCATACAGCACAACAACACGGTTTCCGCAATAGATCCTGCCCTACGAATTTGCTGGAACTTTTTAATGTTATCAGAATTGGGACGAAAAATTACCGTCTGATGTAGCATATTGAAAATTCCAAAAGGCTTTCGATAAAGTACCTCACAAGAGACTTTTACATAAACTCAAAGGACAAGGAATCTGTGCAAAACTCTGTGCAGTGCATGATTCAGAGACTGGCTTACCGGGAGAAAGCAGCGTGTACTATTAAACAGCGAAGCCTCAGATTGATTAGAGGTAACGAATGGTGTGACACATGGGTCGATCTTAGGACCCATTCTTTTCATAATATACATTAATGACCTGGAACTTGGTCTCATATCTGAAGATCTCCATGGTTGCTGACGATACTAATCTCGTAGGTAGAGCTGTAAACAGGCGGGACAGCGAAATAATTCAGAGATCTAAACTTACTAGCACAGTGGTCAGACAGAGGGCAAATGAAGTTTAATGTAGACAAGCGTAAAGTTATGCATTTCGAAGACAAAAATATACGTTAAGACTATAAACTATTCGGAAAATCCCTAACTAAAGTAAATGAAGAAAAGGACCTTAGAGTTGTCATCAGCAACAATCTGAGACTAAAATCAAAGTGTCATGCGGCTGCGGCAAGTAAAAAAGGCAACTAAATGTTAGGTTTCATAGCCAGGAATGAAAGATTACAAGACACCAGAAACAATTCTCACTCTCTATAATTCTCTAGTAAGACAACACCTTGAATATGCAGTTCAGTTTTGGTCCCCAAACTAAATGAAAGACAAGGAAAAATGAGAGCAAGTACAAAGACGCGCGACAAAATTGATCCCATCCCTTAGAAATCTGGCATACGAAGGGAGGCTAAAACTATTGGATCTCTTCTCCCTTAAAATACGTAGATTTGCGGCGACTTAATCCATGTGCCTATAATTCTGAACAAGTTCGATAAAGTAAATCACGAACATCTTTTCGAAAAATAAGAAAATATGGTCACTAAGACAAATGTAATAAAACTCAAAGCAAAAAGATGTAGTACGGACGTGGGAAAAAGCTTGATTTCCTATAGGTGTGTTGAGGACTGGAATAAGTTACCATCAGATGTAGTGGAGGCTAAGGTTATAAATACCTTCAAAAGTCGTTTAAACAAATGTTTTATGATTACAGGTATACTCTGAGAAAAACGCCAGAAATAAACTGTAATCGACAGCGGTAACGGGGACACTAGAAGGATAATGGGCAGCAGCGGAGTGTCGGTGAAAGATAAAAGAAAATAAAAAGAAAAAAATGCCGAGCGGAATTAAATTTTCTTGTCTTTTTTCGGACAACACAGTCGTGGGCCAATCAGGCCTCCTGTTGTCTGTTTTTCTTAAGTAAATTCTCATGTAAATCACACTCTTCTTGTTACGATATTCCTCTAACATCCTTTTAAGACTCACTCAATCTAACGACCTCATACCTCATACTGCCTTCAAATATTTCATTTCCACCACATCCATCTTCCTAAGCACATCCTATGGAGAGAATGAGTGAGGAAAGATTGACAAAGATGATGTATGTGTCAGCGTGGAGGGAACAAGGACAAGCGGGAGACCAAATTGGAGGTGGAAGGATGAAGTGAAAAAGATTTTGAGCGATCTGGGCCTGAACATGCAGGAGGGTGAGATGTGCAAGGTATAGAGTGAATTGGAACGATGTGGTATACGGGGTCGACGTGTTGTCAAATGACTGAACCAGGGCGTGTGAAGCGTCTGGGGTAAACCAAGGAAAGTTTTGTGGGGCCTGGAGGTGGAAAGGGAGCTGTGGTTTCGGTGCATTACACATGACAGTTAGAGACTGAGTGTGAACGAACGTGGCTTTTTTTTTTTTTTTTGTCTGTTTTCCTGGCGTTATCTCCCTGAATCGGGGGTTAGCGGTGCTGTTTCCTAGGTGGAGCGTGGTAGTGTCAAGAATGGATGAAGGTAAGCATGTATGAGTATGCACATGTGTTTACATGTCTTTGTATGTGCATGTATATGTGCGTGTATGGGCATTTATGCATATATACACATATGAGTGGATGGGCCATTCTTCGTCTGTTTCATGGTGCTAGCTTGCTTGACGCGAAAAACAGAGATTAAGTATAATAAATGAATATATATATATATATATATATATATATATATATATATATATATATATATATATATATATATATATATCAATCACCTGAAAGTTGATGGAAAGAGATGGGTGATTATTGGTGCATATGCACCTGGGAATGAGAAGAAAGATCATGAGGCAAGTGTTTTATAAGCAGCTGAATGAGTGTGTTAATGGTTTTGATGCACAAGACCGGGTTATAGTGATGGGTGATTTGAATGCAAAGGTGGGTAATGTGGTACTTGAGGGAATAATTGGTATACATGGGGTGTTCAGTGTTGTAAATGGAAATGGTGAAGCGCTTGTACATTTATGTGCTGAAAAAGGACTGGTGATTGGGAATGCCTGGTTTAAAATGCGAGATATACATACGTATACGTATGTAAGTAGGAGAGATGGCCAGAGAGCGTTATTGGATTACGTGTTAATTGACAGGCGCGCGAAAGAGAGACTTTTGGATGTTAATGTGCTGAGAGGTGCAAATGGAGTGATGCCTGATCATTATCTTGTGGAGGCTAAGGTTAAGATTTGTATGGGTTTTCAGAAAAGAAGAGAGAATGTTGGGGTGAAGAGGGTGGTGAGAGTAAGTGAGCTTGGGAAGGAGACTTGTGTGAGGAAGTACCAGGAGAGACTGAGTACAGAATGGAAAAAGGTGAGAACAAAGCAGGTAAGGGGATTGGGGGAGGAATGGGAGGTATTTAGGGAATCAGTGATGGCTTGCGCAAAAGATGCTTGTGGCATGAGAAGCGTGGGAGGTGGGTTGATTAGAAAGGGTAGTGAGTGGTGGGATGAAGAAGTAAAATTATTAGTGAAAGAGAAGAGAGAGGCATTTGGACTATATTTGCAGGAAAAAATGCAAATGAGTGGGAGATGTATAAAAGAAAGAGGCAGGAGGTCAAGAGAAAGGTGCAAGAGGTGAAAAGAGGGCAAATGAGAGTTGGGGTGAGAGAGTATCATTAAATTTTAGGGAGGATAAAAAGATGTTCTGGAAGGAGGTAAATAAAGTGCGTAAGACAAGGGAGCAAATGGGAACTTCAGTGAAGGGGGCTAATGGGGAGGTGATAACAAGTAGTGGTGATGTGAGAAGGAGATGGAGTGAGTATTTTTAAGGTTTGTTGAATGTGTTTGATGATAGAGTGGCAGATATAGGGTGTTTTGGTTGAGGTGGTGTGCAAAGTGAGAGGGTTAGGGAAAATGATTTGGTAAACAGAGAAGAGGTAGTAAAAGCTTTGCGGAAGATGAAATCCGGCAAGGCAGCAGGTTTGGATGGTATTGCAGTGGAATCTATTAAAAAAGGGGGTGACTGTATTGTTGACTGGTTGGTAAGGTTATTTGATGTATGTATGATTCATGGTGAGGTGCCTGAGGATTGGCGGAATGCTTGCATAGTGCCATTGTACAAAGGCAAAGGGGATAAGAGTGAGTGCTCAAATTACAGAGGTATAAGTTTGTTGAGTATTCCTGGTAAATTATGTGGAAGGGTATTGATTGAGAAGGTGAAGGCATGTACGGAGCATCAAATTGGGGAAAAGCAGTGTGATTTCAGAAGTGGTAGAGGATGTGTGGATCAGGTGTTTGCTTTGAAGAATGTATGTGAGAAATACTTAGAAAAGCAAATGGATTTGTATGTAGCATTTATGGATCTGGAGAAGGCATATGATAGAGTTGATAGAGATGCTCTGTGGAAGGTATTAAGATTATATGGTGTGGGAGGCAAGTTGTTAGAAGCAGTGAAAAGTTTTTATCGAGGATGTAAGGCATGTGTAAGTGTAGGAAGAGAGGAAAGTGATTGGTTCTCAGTGAATGTAGGTTTGCGGCAGGGGTGTGTAATGTCTCCATGGTTGTTTAATTTGTTTATGGATGGGGTTGTTAGGGAGGTGAATGCAAGAGTTTTGGAAAGAGGGGCAAGTATTCAGTCTGTTGGGGATGAGAGAGCTTGGGAAGTGAGTCAGTTGTTGTTCGCTGATGATACAGCGCTGGTGGCTGATTCATGTGAGAAACTGCAGAGGCTGGTGACTGAGTTTGGTAAAGTGTGTGAAAGAAGAAAGTTAAGAGTAAATGTGAATAAGAGCAAGGTTATTAGGTACAGTAAGGTTGAGGGTCAAATCAATTGGGAGGTAAGTTTGAATGGAGAAAAGCTGGAGGAAGTAAAGTGTTTTAGATATCTGGGAGTGGATCTGGCAGCGGATGGAACCATGGAAGCGGAAGTGGATCATAGGGTGGGGGAGGGGGCGAAAATCCTGGGAGCCTTGAAGAATGTGTGGAAGTCGAGAACATTATCTCGGAAAGCAAAAATGGGTATGTTTGAAGGAATAGTGGTTCCAACAATGTTGTATGGTTGCGAGGCGTGGGCTAAATGTATAATTTATTTACACAAACGTCAACAGTAGTTTTCATCAATTTAACCACTGTATCATACTGCCTGGTCCACTTCTCTTATCATGAAACAGGAATATTGGCTTATGATGTTTCTCAATTTTCTTCATTACACAAAGTACAACCATATCTTGGATACATTAGGGTAGGTAGTTGGTCATCCGCCATAATAAAGCCTTGACAGACCAAAAATTTATCTGGATATATATATATATATATATATATATATATATATATATATATATATATATATATATAGTGATGGGTGATTTGAATGCAAAGGTGAGTAATGTGGCAGTTGAGGGAATAATTGGTATACATGGGGTGTTCAGTGTTGTAAATGGAAATGGTGAAGAGCTTGTAGATTTATGTGCTGAAAAAGGACTGATGATTGGGAATACCTGGTTTAAAAAGCGAGATATACATAAGTATACTTATGTAAGTAGGAGAGATGGCCAGAGAGCGTTATTGGATTACGTGTTAATTGACAGGCGTGCGAAAGAGAGACTTTTGGAAGTTAATGTGCTGAGAGGTGCAACTGGAGGGATGTCTGATCATTATCTTGTGGAGGCTAAGGTGAAGATTTGTATGGGTTTTCAGAAAAGAAGAGTGAATGTTGGGGTGAAGAGGGTGGTGAGAGTAAGTGAGCTTGGGAAGGAGACCTGTGTGAAGAAGTACCAGGAGAGACTGAGTACAGAATGGAAAAAGGTGAGAACAATGGAAGTAAGAGGAGTGGGGGAGGAATGGGATGTATTTAGGGAATCAGTGATGGTTTGCGCAAAAGATGCTTGTGGCATGAGAAGAGTGGGAGGTGGGTTGATTAGAAAGGGTAGTGAGTGGTGGGATGAAGAAGTAAGAGTATTAGTGAAAGAGAAGAGAGAGGCATTTGGACGATTTTTGCAGGGAAAAAATGCAATTGAGTGGGAGATGTATAAAAGAAAGAGACAGGAGGTCAAGAGAAAGGTACAAGAGGTGAAAAAAAGGGCAAATGAGAGTTGGGGTGAGAGAGTATCATTAAATTTTAGGGAGAATAAAAAGATGTTCTGGAAGGAGGTAAATAAAGTGCGTAAGACAAGGGAGCAAATGGGAACTTCAGTGAAGGGCGCAAATGGGGAGGTGATAACAAGTAGTGGTGATGTGAGAAGGAGATGGAGTGAGTATTTTGAAGGTTTTGTTGAATGTGTTTGATGATAGAGTGGCAGATATAGGGTGTTTGGTCGAGGTGGTGTGCAAAGTGAGAGGGTTAGGGAAAATGATTTGGTAAACAGAGAAGAGGTAGTAAAAGCTTTGCGGAAGATGAAAGCCGGCAAGGCAGCGGGTTTGGATGGTATTGCAGTGGAATTTATTAAAAAAGGGGGTGATTGTATTGTTGACTGGTTGGTAAGGTTATTTGATGTATGTATGACTCATGGTGAGGTGCCTGAGGATTGGCGGAATGCTTGCATAGTGCCATTGTACAAAGGCAAAGGGGATAAGAGTGAGTGCTCAAATTACAGAGGTATAAGTTTGTTGAGTATTCCTGGTAAATTATATGGGAGGGTATTGATTGAGAGGGTGAAGGCATGTACAGAGCATCAGATTGGGGAAGAGCAGTGTGGTTTCAGAAGTGGTAGAGGATGTGTGGATCAGGTGTTTGCTTTGAAGAATGTATGTGAGAAATACTTAGAAAAGCAAATGGACTTGTATGTAGCATTTATGGATCTGGAGAAGGCATATGATAGAGTTGATAGAGATGCTCTGTGGAAGGTATTAAGAATATATGGTGTGGGAGGCAAGTTGTTAGAAGCAGTGAAAAGTTTTTATCGAGGATGTAAGGCATGTGTACGTGTAGGAAGAGAGGAAAGTGATTGGTTCTCAGTGAATGTAGGTTTGCGGCAGGGGTGTGTGATGTCTCCATGGTTGCTTAATTTGTTTATGGATGGGGTTGTTAGGGAGATGAATGCAAGAGTTTTGGAAAGAGGGGCAAGTATTCAGTCTGTTGGGGATGAGAGAGCTTAGGAAGTGAGTCAGTTGTTGCATGCTGATGATACAGCGCTGGTGGCTGATTCATGTGAGAAACTGCAGAAGCTGGTGACTGAGTTTGGTAAAGTGTGTGAAAGAAGAAAGTTAAGAGTAAATGTGAATAAGAGCAAGGTTATTAGGCACAGTAGGGTTGAGGGTCAAGTCAATTGGGAGGTGAGTTTGAATGGAGAAAAGCTGGAGGAATTGAAGTGTTTTAGATATCTGGGGGTGGATCTGGCAGCGGATGGAACCATGGAAGCAGAAGTGAATCATAGGTTGGGGGAGGGGGCGAAAAGCCTGGGAGCCTTGAAGAATGTGTGGAAGTCGAGAACATTATCTCGGAAAGCAAAAATGGATATGTTTGAAGGAATAGTGGTTCCAACAATGTTGTATGGTTGCGAGGCATGGGCTATGGATAGAGTTGTGCGCAGGAGGCTGGATGTGCTGGAAATGAGATGATTGAGGACAATGTGTGGTGTGAGGTGGTTTGATTGAGTAAGTAATGTAAGGGTAAGAGAGATGTGTGGAAATAAAAAGAGCGTGGTTGAGAGAGCAGAAGAGGGCGTTTTGAAATGGTTTGGGCACATGTAGAGAATGAGTGAGGAAAGATTGACCAAGAGGATATATGTGTCGGAGGTGGAGGGAACGAGAAGTGGGAGACGAAATTGGAGGTGGAAAGATGGAGTGAAAAAGATTTTGTGTGATCGGGGCCTGAACATGCAGGAGGGTGAAAGGCGGGCAAGGAATAGAGTGAATTGGATCGATGTGGTATACCGGGGTTGACATGCTGTCAGTGGATTAAATCAGGGCATGTGAAGCGTCTGGGGTAAACCATGGAAAGTTGTGTGGGGCCTGGATGTGGAAAGGGAGCTGTGGTTTCGGGCATTATTGCGTGACAGCTGGAGACTGAGTGTGAACGAATGGGGCCTTCATTGTCTTTTCCTAGTGCTACCTCGCACACATGAGGGGGGGAGGGGGATGGTATTCCATGTGTGGCGAGGAGGCGATGGGAATGAATAGGGGCAGACAGTGTGAATTGTGTGCATGGGTATATATGTATGTGTCTGTGTGTGTATATATATGTGTACATTGAGATGTATAGGTATGTATATTTGCGTGTGTGGGCATGTATGTGTGTACATTGTGTATGGGGGTGGGTTGTGCCATTTCTATCATCTGTTTCCTTGCGTTACCTCGCAAACGCGGGAGACAGCGACAAAGCAAAATGAAAAAAATATATATATATATATATATATATATATATATATATATATATATATATATATATATATATATATATATATATATCTTTTGCGCAATCCATCACTGATTCCCTAAATACATCCCATTCCTCCCCCACTCCCCTTGCTTCCATTGTTCTCACCTTTTTCCATTCTGTACTCAGTCTCTCCTGGTACTTCCTCACACAGGTCTCCTTCTCAAGCTCACTTACTCTCACCACCCTCTTCACCCCAACATTCACTCTTCTTTTCTGAAAACCCATACAAATCTTCACCTTAGCCTCCACAAGATAATGATCAGACATCCCTCCAGTTGCACCTCTCAGCACATTAACATCCAAAAGTCTCTCTTTCGCACGCCTGTCAATTAACACGTAATCCAATAACGCTCTCTGGCCATCTCTCCTACTTACATAAGTATACTTATGTATATCTCGCTTTTTAAACCAGGTATTCCCAATCATCAGCCCTTTTTCAGCACATAAATCTACAAGCTCTTCACCATTTCCATTTACAACACTGAACACCCCATGTATACCAATTATTCCCTCAACTGCCACATTACTCACCTTTGCATTCAAATCACCCATCACTATAACCCGGTCTCATGCATCAAAACCACTAACACACTCATTCAGCTGCTCCCAAAACACTTGCCTCTCTTGATCTTTCTTCTCATGCCCAGGTGCATATGCACCAATAATCACCCACCTCTCTCCATCAACTTTCAGTTTTACCCATATTAATCGAGAATTTACTTTCTTACACTCTATCACATACTCCCACAACTCCTGTTTCAGGAGTATTGCTACTCCTTCCCTTGCTCTTGTCCTCTCACTAACCCCTGACTTTACTCCCCAGACATTCCCAAACCACTCTTCCCCTTTACCCTTGAGCTTCGTTTCACTCAGAGCCAAAACATCCAGGTTCCTTTCCTCAAACATACTACCTATCTCTCCTTTTTTCACATCTTGGTTACATCCACACACATTTAGGCACCCCACTCAGAGCCTTCGAGGAGGATGAGCACTCCCCGCGTGACTCCTTCTTCTGTTTCCCATTTTAGAAAGTTAATACAAGGAGGGGAGGATTTCTGGCCCCCCGCTCCCGTCCCCTCTAGTCGCTTTCTACGACACGCGAGGAATACGTGGGAAGTATTCTTTCACCCCTATCCCCAGGGATAATATACATATATACATACATATACACACACACACAAATACACACACACACGCACATATACACACACACACACATACATATATATACATATGAAAAATGTAAGAAACAATTTAGAAAACTGAAACTTCTAGCTTGAAATGAATGAAAAAAAAATGAATGTCACATAATGGTTCAACCTCTGGCTATGGAAAAAAGGAAATGTATAATTTATTTACACAAACGTCAATAGCAGTTCTCATCAATTTAACCACTGTATCAATAAGAAGAGTGGGAGGTGGGTTGATTAGAAAGGGTAGTGAGTGGTGGGATGAAGAAGTAAGAGTATTAGTGAAAGAGAAGAGAGAGGCATTTGGACGATTTCTGCAGGGAAAAAATGCAATTGAGTGGGAGATGTATAAAAGAAAGAGACAGGAGGTCAAGAGAAAGGTGCAAGAGGTGAAAAAAAGGGCAAATGAGAGTTGGGGTGAGAGAGTATCATTAAATTTTAGGGAGAATAAAAAGATGTTCTGGAAGGAGGTAAATAAAGTGCGTAAGACAAGGGAGCAAATGGGAACTTCAGTGAAGGGCGCAAATGGGGAGGTGATAACAAGTAGTGGTGATGTGAGAAGGAGATGGAGTGAGTATTTTGAAGGTTTGTTGAATGTGTTTGATGATAGAGTGGCAGATATAGGGTGTTTTGGTCGAGGTGGTGTGCAAAGTGAGAGGGTTAGGGAAAATGATTTGGTAAACAGAGAAGAGGTAGTGAAAGCTTTGCGGAAGATGAAATCCGGCAAGGCAGCAGGTTTGGATGGTATTGCAGTGGAATTTATTAAAAAAGGGGGTGACTGTATTGTTGACTGGTTGGTAAGGTTATTTAATGTATGTATGACTCATGGTGAGGTGCCTGAGGATTGGCGGAATGCGTGCATAGTGCCATTGTACAAAGGCAAAGGGGATAAGAGTGAGTGCTCAAATTACAGAGGTATAAGTTTGTTGAGTATTCCTGGTAAATTATATGGGAGGGTATTGATTGAGAGGGTGAAGGCATGTACAGAGCATCAGATTGGGGAAGAGCAGTGTGGTTTCAGAAGTGGTAGAGGATGTGTGGATCAGGTGTTTGCTTTGAAGAATGTATGTGAGAAATACTTAGAAAAGCAAATGGATTTGTATGTAGCATTTATGGATCTGGAGAAGGCATATGATAGAGTTGATAGAGATGCTCTGTGGAAGGTATTAAGAATATATGGTGTGGGAGGAAAGTTGTTAGAAGCAGTGAAAAGTTTTTATCGAGGATGTAAGGCATGTGTACGTGTAGGAAGAGAGGAAAGTGATTGGTTCTCAGTGAATGTAGGTTTGCGGCAGGGGTGTGTGATGTCTCCATGGTTGTTTAATTTGTTTATGGATGGGGTTGTTAGGGAGGTAAATGCAAGAGTTTTGGAAAGAGGGGCAAGTATGAAGTCTGTTGGGGATGAGAGAGCTTGGGAAGTGAGTCAGTTGTTGTTCGCTGATGATACAGCGCTGGTGGCTGATTCATGTGAGAAACTGCAGAAGCTGGTGACTGAGTTTGGTAAAGTGTGTGGAAGAAGAAAGTTAAGAGTAAATGTGAATAAGAGCAAGGTTATTAGGTACAGTAGGGTTGAGGGTCAAGTCAATTGGGAGGTGAGTTTGAATGGAGAAAAACTGGAGGAAGTGAAGTGTTTTAGATATCTGGGAGTGGATCTGGCAGCGGATGGAACCATGGAAGCGGAAGTGGATCATAGGGTGGGGGAGGGGGCGAAAATTCTGGGGGCCTTGAAGAATGTGTGGAAGTCGAGAACATTATCTCGGAAAGCAAAAATGGGTATGTTTGAAGGAATAGTGGTTCCAACAATGTTGTATGGTTGCGAGGCGTGGGCTATGGATAGAGTTGTGCGCAGGAGGATGGATGTGCTGGAAATGAGATGTTTGAGGACAATGTGTGGTGTGAGGTGGTTTGATCGAGTGAGTAACGTAAGGGTAAGAGAGATGTGTGGAAATAAAAAGAGCGTGGTTGAGAGAGCAGAAGAGGGTGTTTTGAAGTGGTTTGGGCACATGGAGAGGATGAGTGAGGAAAGATTGACCAAGAGGATATATGTGTCGGGGGTGGAGGGAGCAAGGAGAAGAGGGAGACCAAATTGGAGGTGGAAAGATGGAGTGAAAAAGATTTTGTGTGATCGGGGCCTGAACATGCAGGAGGGTGAAAGGAGGGCAAGGAATAGAGTGAATTGGAGCGATGTGGTATACCGGGGTTGACGTGCTGTCAGTGGATTGAATCAAGGCATGTGAAGCGTCTGGGGTAAACCATGGAAAGCTGTGTAGGTATGTGTATTTGCGTGTGTGGACATGTGTATATGCATGTGTATGGGAGGGGGGTTGGGCCATTTCTTTTGTCTGTTTCCTTGCGCTACCTCGCAAACGCGGGAGACAGCGACAAAGTATATAAAAAAAAAAAAAAAAAAAAATATATATATATATATATATATATATATATATATATATATATATATATATATATATATATATTTTTTTTTTGCTTTGTCGCTGTCTCCTGCGTTTGCGAGGTAGCGCAAGGAAACAGACGAAAGAAATGGCCCAACCCACCCCCATACACATGTATATACATACGTCCACACACGCAAAATATACATACCTACACAGCTTTCCATGGTTTACCCCAGACGCTTCACATGCCCCGATTCAATCCACTGACAGCACGTCAACCCCGGTATACCACATCGCTCCAATTCACTCTATTCCTTGCCCTCCTTTCACCCTCCTGCATGTTCAGGCCCCGATCACACAAAATCTTTTTCACTCCATCTTTCCACCTCCAATTTGGTCTCCCTCTTCTCCTCGTTCCCTCCACCTCCGACACATATATCCTCTTGGTCAATCTTTCCTCACTCATTCTCTCCATCTGCCCAAACCATTTCAAAACACCCTCTTCTGCTCTCTCAACCACGCTCTTTTTATTTCCACACATCTCTCTTACCCTTACGTTACTTACTCGATCAAACCACCTCACACCACACATTGTCCTCAAACATCTCATTTCCAGCACATCCATCCTCCTGCGCACAACTCTATCCATAGCCCACGCCTCGCAACCATACAACATTGTTGGAACCACTATTCCTTCAAACATACTCATTTTTGCTTTCCGAGATAATGTTCTCGACTTCCACACATTCTTCAAGGCTCCCAGAATTTTCGCCCCCTCCCCCACCGTATGATTCACTTCCACTTCCATGGTTACATCTGCTGCTAAGTCCACTCCCAGATATCTAAAACACTTCACTTCCTCCACTTTTTGTACATTCTAACTTACCTCTCAATTGTCCCTCAACCTTACTGAACCTAATATAGACCTTGCTCTTATTCACATTTACTCTTAACTTTCTTCTTTCAAACACTTCACCAAACTCAATAGACCTTGCTCTTATTCACATTTACTCTCAACTTTCTTCTTTCAAACACTTTACCAAACTCAGTCACCAACTTCTGTATCATACTATTTCAAATATTTTGTAAATCATTTATATATACCTGTGATTATTTAGGCAGTAATCTGTTTTCCTATACTGTACCAATGATATGTGTGTGTGTAAAAAGAATTTTGTTTTTCTTCCTTTCATTGGAGAATGGGTGACACCAGTAGAATACTTGCAAAATTTGATTTCATATACTGCTAGGATCAGGTAAACTCAAATGTTTCCATGAAATAAAAATGTTGAGAAGCAATGACCTCCAGCATACAATTAGAGCAAGGGTGTATGATTCAGAACATTATATTTCACGTTATCTCTCTATGTCTCTTAGGCCCATTCCCTTTGGGAATCCCCTCAAGGGGGTGGCCATGGCAAAAGTCTCCATAAATGGTGAACTCCAGTGACACTTCTTAGCCTTTATGCCTCACCCTTAATAGGCTACTGGCAAAGGGCAACTCTGGTGCAGTGTTTTCAAAGGCTCCTACCTAGCGTTCCTGCCTCCTGTTACAACCTACTACTTTTGCCAAATGCTCCAGGCTAATTCTCCTTCCTTCTACTTTTACATAATGTTTCTACTTCATGCTCCAGCCTTATGTTTCTACCTACTACTTCCATCTATTGCTCATTCCATTTTGCCAAAAGCCATGGCTGGCACATAATGCTCACTGTTGGTAAATCTAGAGTTATGAGGGATGAATTAAGTGTTATGTGTGACTAGGAGACAGTATGCTTTGTGGACAGAATGCCAGTAGTCCAAATGTGGGCGAGGCAGTAAGAACAGACACCTACTGAAGCGCAGGCTCATTACACGGCCACCACTAACCCTCCCAATACCCAGGTGGGTAGTTCCAGAAGTATACTCCCCTGATTGGTGGCTGCTTACCAATACCTACTTTATATCTTACTCTATGATACAAAATAAGGCACTAGAAATAACAAAGAAATCATGGGGTTCATTATTATCTTAAGTTAAATGTATAAACAAAATCAACAAAACCTACAAAAACCTCCCATGGCAGCCGAGATTTACTGTGGAAATATAGTAACAACATGGTCTGCAGCTGAGGACTCTGTAAACTGCTGCTTCTCAGGAGTCAGGCACAAGTGCAAACCACCACTTAGTCCATCATCTGTTTGATAACAGTTATTACCGGTTGGAGTGATGCATAATCATTGGTGTGTCTGGTATATTTTGATTAGAGTATTGAAAACTAAGCTCCATCAATAAGGAAGCTTGCTATAGCTTTCAGTTTCTGTCATTTCTATTTTTCATGTTTCACTATTATTGTTAAGTAACCCCACAATTTTCCTGATACTCAAAACCCTTACCAATAGCATCTTATCTAAAACCTCAATGAAATATACCAGTAGTACTTCAAATCACGTCCTAAAATATAAATTTCATTACCCAAATAAAGGAGAGTTATAAAGGACTCGGAAACTTTGAGAAAAATAAGTAAAAACATTCTACTTTCTGTAAATACAGGTTTACATACAAAGGGAAACTTTGAGAAAAATAAGTAAAAACGTTCTACTTTCTACAAATACAGGTTTACATACAAATAAAAGTATGTACCGCTCTGCAGATGATCATGTTATGTACATGATGGCATGATATACAGTTCCTTACTATCACATAAAAAAACATGTCATTCACATATGTTAGGGTTCCTCACTGCAGAACTTCAATGTATAGACTCTAACAGAAAAGTAAGAAGAGAGCAAGCATTACAAATACATCTTAATATCTTTTCTTTCTTTCTTACTCATTTGCCAATTCCCATTTTAGCACGGTAGCATCAGACACAGTTGAAAAAAAAGGCCTCACACTCACATTGATTCCCTAATTGCCATGTGTAATGCATCATAATCACAGCCCCTTATCCACATCCACTGACCTTTCTGTGTTGCCCTGGCTGCTTTACATGCCCTGGTTCAGTCCATTGGCAGCATGTCACTCCCTCTATACCACACTACTCCAATTCACTCCACCCCAGGCTCACCCTACATGTATTTCAGTATATCTAAAAAGAATATTTCAATTTGCTTTACATGCCCTGGTTCAGTCCATTGGCAGCATGTCACTCCCTCTATGCCACACTGCTCCAATTCACTCCACCCCAGGCTAACCCTATATGTATTTCAGTATATCTAAAAAGAATATTTCAATTTCCTACTGCCATGAAAAGTCCTCTTCTCTCCTTGTATGTTGTGTCACAATCACAGCCCCACTCATTTTCTTGTCAAGTTTTCTTTTGCATACACAATGAAATATATTTCAGCTTAAAGCATCAGCCTCCTTACAAGGATAGAGAGACTCAATGATGTATGTAATAAGAAGAAAATTACTCTTTTGAAAACTCAAAGGCTTGTCATGTTTTCAATAAGGACCACAAAAACATACTAATACTTTTAGGAATTTGGTTACTTTATTTCAGCATGCTTTTTGTTTGAATTAATTGTGAATGGAGCCTTTGTGAACTCTGTATACGCACTGACTCTTTTGAGTCGCAATTGGATACTGCCTACATCAATGTGTTCAAAGTATTGGTGTTATGTAAAAATCAACTGCAAAACACTGATATATTGATGTGATAAAGCATAAGAGGGCCAGAGGAACAAGAAGTAAGGAAGTACTCTGTGGCGTATATTGAGGTGGACTGAAATGATCCTTCTTTATAAAGTCTCATTTGTCGGCAGAACCAATTGTTCTCTTGTTATGACTAATAGGAACCTTCACTGAAAAGTCTTATGTATCTACTGACACAACTGTTATCATACTTGTTCTGAACAACCTAGCCATTGCTGTAAGTGTGGTACATGACTCATGCTACTATGATAAATTAATATACCTTTTGTCCTAAGAACTAGTGTATTACTGTGATTCAAAGGGCAATATTAAAGAAGTTGGAAAACTGCTGAAATTTGTAGAGTTCAAAAAATAATTAGTTATATCCTCCAAAATAGGAGTCTTTACTATTTATGTTATGGTAGGTAATCCAGTTGGTTACACTAGTTATGCTATAGTTATCTAGGTTTGGTTACATTGATTTAATTCTTTCATAAAATGAAAATCTACACAAATTTACTGAGAACAGCACATAAATGATATACAAACGCATTTCCAGTGTAGTCCTCATAATACATTAGAAATGACTGATGGCAAAAGGCAGAGTAAAAAAATATAAATAAGAAACTGCAATTCAACTAGACAAAATCAAAATTACTTCAGGACTAACACAATATCAAAACAAATGTTCATAATTACTTGCACCAATACATTAGAATAAAAAACTAGTTATAATGTCTAAGTTCATTTCCACCACATGATCTTAGTTGTTTTCTTAAAAAAAAAAAAAAAAAATTAGCTGGACACTGATGACAGATCAATCCTTAAAAGTAGGTGACATTGCTTCTGGGTCGGGTCAGGAAAGGTTAGGTTACTGATGAACTGATACTTTTTTTTTCAGCTAGAAAGAAAATGGAATGCTACACTGGTAAATTAACAAAATAAGACTTCATACGTATACATAAATGTCTGTTTTCATTTGGACAAATAATTCACGATTTTCGTTTATCTGCAATGTGGATGCCCCTAAACCATATTCAATCACAATGTTACTGTTACTTACAATGATGAAACGTCCTTTTATGAGAATACAACAGGTTCCACGTGATTCCTATCTGTTTGTTTGGGGTAGAGTCTTGCAGTAGTATTGTCCTGTACGTCAACCTTGCCTTCACTCGTGTGTTTGTCTATACACACCCACAATTCGATTAGTAACGATGTAAGTCATGGTGACAGCATTTTTGTAGACCACAGCTCGTCGCAGAACCAAGGCAGCTTGAATTGACCAATCATTGTTGGAGTGCCAGATGCCGTCACTCATACAAATTCTATATGTAAAAATAATAAGTGCCTGGTAGAAGTGCTAAGCGTATTTCATTATGTAACCCTCACCAAATGAGGTAAATGTTATGCAATGTGGCACAGTTGGCATAGCCCATAAAAAAGCGAATGGAAAGTTATAATTCATCATAACAGACTCATCTCCCTTTCCCAGCCATGTCTCGCGCTCCTCAAGGTTGTTTGGCCTTTAAGCCCATCAACTGCCACGGAATTAAGGCCGTACACCAATAGGTACATCAGTGACGTATTAGGGTATGGTAGGTTCCCTGGGCGCCACTTGTAGGGGTGGGGGAACCACTCAACGAATTGTATTTTGACATAATGCTACACGGTTGACATTTTTAACGGTTTGGTTTTGTGAGATAAAAAAGAAACGCCTACTTTTTAACTATAGTAATATTTTTGCTCCTAACAGTTGCATTACCGCTTCTACGTTACAAATATGATCAAATAAGTCTGTAAGTTGATATGAATTTAAGTTTGGCCTAAATCTTCAACAGTTTATAATTACACTGTACGTATTTTTATATACATCCACTGTATGTGTTTTTTAATCTAGCCCATTGTGTACATCCAGTTCATTTTCATATGACAAATATCATTTGATTATAGTTGGTTTTGTTCGAAATGTAGCATCGGCTAATTTGTAGAAGGATTAAATATTTTGGCAGTTTGTCTGGATCTGTTCTAGTTCTAGGTTGTAATCTGCAGGGCCTGCAGAATCTAAGACTGGCGTAGTGGTATCACTATGAAGTAAGATTTTACTATGGAACCAAATATCTTGAATTTGCTTTTGTAAAAGATACTACTTAGTACAAATGAAATTTAATGTTCTTATTGAAAAGCGTTAATTCTTTATTTTAGGTAATTTTAAGACCATGAAACGCTGTTTCACAAAGAAGAAAAGTGGAACTGAAGGGCGAAAGAGACGGAAGATGGAAGCAGAGAAGCCAAAAAATCAGCCAAATTCTTCATGCCCTTCTTTGAAATGCCTGGATCAAATAGTTTGACAAGTTTCATGGAGACATTTGCACCTGCTACAAGTTTGTTGGAATGTGAAGATGAAATGGTCGTGGTGATGAAGTGACTCGCTCATGGTTGGTCTATTCCCCTTCTAAAAAGTCAGCATTTTGAATATGTTGTCTTCTCTATTCCTGGTCAGACCATCAATCCTCATTGCAGCAAGAAAATGGATTCAACCAGTGGAAAGCACCTGAAAGGTTTAGTGTTCATGAAAATGCCAAGAATCACCGGAAGTGCTTCACCCAGTGAAAAGAAATGGAAAGAAATTTAGTTGAGAACAGTTATTGACATGGAACTTCAATCACAGATTGAGAAGGAAAAGCAGAAGTGGCGTGACATCTTGACAAGAATCCTTCACTGTATAAAAGTCCTTGCAACTCAGAACCTGGCTTTGCGAGGACACGAGAGACTTCAGCTAAACGATGATCATGACGCCAATGTGGGAAGTTTTCTTGGCTTAGTGAAACTACCAGCCATTTTTTACCCAGTCATGAAAGAACACGACCTATGTGAAAGGTCATGCTTGATCCACGTCTTACCTTTCACCAAGTGTCCAGAATGAATCATCCACCTCATGGCATCCACTGTTCGCCAGAGTTTACTGAGAAGTACACCGTGAGCAGACGTCAGAAGAAGTGAGGTACGTAGAAGTTGATTTTGAGAGGAAAGTAGTCTGTGTTAGAGTCCTTCCTTGGTTTTACCCAGATAAGCCAAAAGGATGCTGATAGCTTGGTTGAAGGCATCTTGAAACAGCTAGAGAAAGACGAAATAGAGCTACAAGATTGTCGGTCACAGTGCTATGACAACGCTGCTGTGATGGCTGGGAACAGAAGTGGTGTCCAACAAAGATAAGTGAGTAAAAAGCTGGCGGTGTATGTCAGTTGTGATACTCACTCGCTCAACTTGGTACGTGTACATGCAGCTAAGCAGGATCCAATGATGGTCACGTTTCTGAAACCATCTAAGCTCTCTATGTGTTTTTCTCTCGTTCAACGCAGCGTTGGGAAAAACTCAGAAATACTCTCCCCGTTGTTTTTAAGTCAGAGTCTGAAACCAGGTGGAGTGCAAGGACAGAAGCAGTAAACCCCGTGTAAAACTCAGAAAGGATGATCAGACAGCAAACGAGCGACCGCTTGCAGACGGGAGAAACAGGCAAACACGGTTTTAGGGGATGAGAGGACGCTGGATTATGGTCATAGAGCCAGCTGGCATGATCAGAGATACTAGAAATCTATTTCTGCTACGCCGTTTCAAATAGCAACAAGTACCTTGAGAAGATACTGCAAGTCCTCCACGATATGATAGACAATAGAAATGAGACCGGTGAAGCAAGAAGTGAGCCAAGGCAGCTGTATAACCGCATGTTGAGTTTTGATTTTCTGACGTTGCCAGGATTTTGGGATGAAATAATCATTTGCATTGACCGTGTTCAAAAGAGGCTACAAGATCCTAGCATGAACTTTCATGATGCTGCCCTGGATATGAAAGCCCTTCGAGAACATTTTGATGATAAACGAGAAGTGTGGGTCAGTGAGTCACTCGAAGAAGGACTCGATCTCTGTCAAGAATGGAATGTTGAAGTACAAAAACGTCGGAGACGAAAGGAAATAATGGCTGATGAGAACTTAATAGATGCTGGGTTAACAGACAAGGAGAAAATTGAAAGAGTCATGAAGGTAACACTCGACCGTCTTCACAGAGAAATGGATGAAAGGTTCACTCGTTTGCATGACAGATGCCAACTTTGGGTTCCTTTGCGATGTCGAGGGACTGTTACAGCGTTGACAGCAATGACCTAAAGAAGTGTGAAAGTTTGAGTGAACTGTACAGCCTTGATATTGATGAACAGCCGCTATATGAAGAAATTTTGGATTGCAGAATGCTGCTGTCAAGTCGTACCAACATAAAGTTACTCGACCTAAAGAACTTCTCGAATTCATTGTTCAGTATGGAGATGACTGTCTTTCGTAATCTTCGCATTTCTATTCAGATAATGCTAACCATCGCAGTTTCCATTGCCAGCCTTATGTAAGAGATCATTTAGCAAGATGAAACTAATACTTTCATATCTGAGAGCTTCTATGGGTCAAGACAGACTCTGTGATCTTGCTTTGCTCAGTGTAGAAAGAAACAGAAAACTGACTTTGAGAACATCAGAGACCAGTTGGCATCAGTAAAAGCAAGGAAGGAGCAGTTGTAGTTTAAATCTTGTGTCATGATTTGTTAATTTGATCTGAAAAGAAATGAAAGAAATTGAATGTGTTATGAGTCAAAATGTGAGTACATGTTTTTAGGACACACTGTATTTTTATTTGAATGTCTATATACATATATTTCCAAAAATACTTTCGTGTTACTAATTCTTTCTATTTACTATTCAAAGAACCAATGGCTTTTAGCATTAATTCTACAGTGTAATTTTCATAGTCTGGGTACCTCTTGCTGAAGTAGGTTGTAGTTTATGTTCTGGTGAGTCTTTCTGCTTAACCTAAATATTTATGACTATAGATATAATACATAGTCTTAGATATATACTTGAACAAAAGTCATATAAAGCCTAGATATATATTTGAATAAAACTTTTATTCAATTGAAGAGTGGTTGGATTTGGCTATTTTTCTTAATAATCTCATCCTTATCACACATTTACCTCACAGTTCCTCAATTCGGTTTTCCATTTCACGAATTTTTTTTGGATTCTCCTTCTTTTGAACAGTTCTTTCTATATCCTACTCTCTAGGTATATTGGATTAAAATAGATATTGCATTCAGAGCGCAGACCTCTGCCAAGGCAGCTCCTATCGTCCACATGGTATTGTTAAATACTAAAATTTTAGATTTCTTCCATGAAAACATATCTTTGGCATTTGGAATCACATTGATATGATTGTTAGTTCAATAGTTATTCACAAAAAATGATATTTCCATAATAGCGTCCTGGATCCAGATAATGATTCGGATCACTCCCAAAATCCAATCAATTGGTCCTTGTGTCATTTCTGACTTTCTCTGAAAATTTCATCAAAATTTGTTCATAACTTTTGTTGAAAGTTGCTCACAGACAAACAAACAAACAAACAAACACCGGTAAAAGCATAATTTCCTTGGCGGAGGTAATAGAAATAAAACATATTGGTGTCATTTGTTTGGACGAGCGCAATTTCAGTGCTTGCCATAGGCGCTATATCCCCTAGATACACCCCTAAGGTACATACATCCATCACAGTGAAAAACTGAAAACGTTTTTAAAACCCCCAGGTATTAAGGATAATACTAACTCGACATAACGGAAATGGCTCATGCGCTCAACTGCCTCATTCAAGAAGCTTTTTATATTTCAAAATATGTTGGACCAGAGTTAATTAATGCACTGTAAATTCAGTGCAGGGGCAGTAAATTGTGCAGGGGCAGGGGGGATAAGAGTGAGTGCTCGGATTACAGAGGTGTAGGTTTGTTGAGTGTTCCTGGTGAATTGTATGGGAGGGTATTGATTGAGAGGGTGAGGGCATGTACAGAGCGTCAGATTAGGGAAGAGCAGTGTGGTTTCAGAGGTGGTAGAGGATGTGTGGATCAGGTGTTTGCTTTGAAGAGTGTGTGTGAGAAGTGCTTAGAAAGGCAAATGGATTTGTATGTGGCGTTTATGGATCTGGAGAGGGCATGTGATGGAGTTGATGGAGATGCTCTGTGGAGGGTGTTGGGAATGTATGGTGTGGGAGGAGAGTTGTTAGAGGCAGTGAGGGGTTTTTATCGAGGATGTGAGGCATGTGTGCGTGTAGGAGGAGAGGAAAGTGATTGGTTCTTAGTGAATGTAGGTTTGCGGCAGGGGTGTGTGATGTCTCCATGGTTGTTTAATTTGTTTGTGGATGGGGTTGTTGGGGAGGTGAATGCAAGAGTTTTGGAAAGAGGGGCAAGTATGAAGTCTGTTGGGGATGAGAGAGCTTGGGAAGTGAGTCAGTTGTTGTTCGCTGATGATACAGCGCTGGTGGCTGATTCATGTGAGAAACTGCAGAAGCTGGTGACTGAGTTTGGTAAAGTGTGTGGAAGAAGAAAGTTAAGAGTAAATGTGAATAAGAGCAAGGTTATTAGGTACAGTAGGGTTGAGGGTCAAGTCAATTGGGAGGTGAGTTTGAATGGAGAAAAACTGGAGGAAGTGAAGTGTTTTAGATATCTGGGAGTGGATCTGGCAGCGGATGGAACCATGGAGGCGGAAGTGGATCATAGGGTGGGGGAGGGGGCGAAAATTCTGGGAGCCTTGAAGAATGTGTGGAAGTCGAGAACATTATCTCGGAAAGCGGAAATGGGTGTGTTTGAAGGAATGGTGGTTCCAACAATGTTGTATGGTTGCGAGGCGTGGGCTATGGATAGAGTTGTGCGCAGGAGGATGGATGTTCTGGAAATGAGATGTTTGAGGACAATGTGTGGTGTGAGGTGGTTTGATCGAGTGAGTAGCGTGGGGGTAAGAGAGATGTGTGGAAATAAAAAGAGCGTGGTTGAGAGAGCAGAAGAGGGTGTTTTGAAGTGGTTTGGGCACATGGAGAGAATGAGTGAGGAAAGATTGACCAAGAGGATATATGTGTCGGAGGTGGAGGGAACGAGGAGAGGAGGGAGACCAAATTGGAGGTGGAAAGATGGAGTGAAAAAGATTTTGTGTGATCGGGGCCTGAACATGCAGGAGGGTGAAAGGAGGGCAAGGAATAGAGTGAATTGGAGCGATGTGGTATACCGGGGTTGACGTGCTGTCAGTGGATTGAATCAAGGCATGTGAAGCGTCTGGGGTAAACCATGGAAAGCTGTGTAGGTATGTATATTTGCGTGTGTGGACGTATGTATATACATGTGTATGGGGGGGGGGGGTTGGGCCATTTCTTTCGTCTGTTTCCTTGCGCTACCTCGTAAACGCGGGAGACAGCGACAAAGTATAATAAAAAAAAAAATAAAAATTCAGTGAATGATATACACAGACATTATTTACACACAGTTACTAGGAATATCTCTTCTAAAATCGTATTTAGGTGAAGATTTCCCTCTTATAACGACCCATGCAAATTAAAGTTATATGACTACTTTCTTGCGTGCCTGCTGCCGGAGAGAGGGAGAAGGAAGGCTCCGGGTGTAGTGCGTTCGCCCCTCCGACAACCCTTGCAAACTTAAGGTATACACCTATGAGAGTATGGGCTCAGATGGTAGTGTACTGGCCCCTCTCAATACCCCAGCTAATTCAAGGAATAATGCGTCCCTACCCTCGGTGCAATCTGTTAGGTAGTAGGCTGACTGAGGAGTGTGAAAGTGGTGGAAGAACAATCATACACCGATTAAGTTAGGATTGCTGGTCTTATTTTTTGTCTCGTGAAAATGGAACTACCAGGCTAGTCCTACCATCTTCTTACAGACATCATACATCCACTCACATCTCATTTATTTTATTTCCTTAAGTTCTCTTGCCATCTCCTGTCTGCACATTCGTCTATAAATGTAATCATGATACGAGTCCTACAAACCTATGGCCCTAGTCCCCGCCATCATGGAGTTTTAAGAACCTCCAGGGAGGCCTGTATGAGAATGAATCCATAACAATTTGATCCGAATCCCCTTGAGCAGTAATGGCTGAGTATTTGTGTCAGGCTTCAGAGACCAGCATGTTACATTCTGATCTCAGGGTGTTAAGGGCAGGTAGTAAAGATAAAGAATCAGAGATAATTAAGCTGTCTGTGGCCGTAATTTCTACCTGCTCAAGGGCAATATGCATGGCAAACAATTCAGTTTGTAGAGTGGATGCCCAGTTGTTTATTGTAACATTTTATCTAATCTATTACAATTGGGCTTGATCACAATGGCAGCACTGCCTGCCCTCCCAGTGACAGTCGCGAGAACCGTCGGTATAGATGCACTGGGTTATGTTATTGTCAGTCTGGAGTTTCTGTATATATTCAAGAGCATTGGTCTTAGCTAGATGGTGAAGGAAAAATGATAAGTAATCAGTGGCTTCGGTGGATAAGTGGGTGTAGTGACGTCAAAGGGAGTTATCTGCCAGGGAGGCAGGAAATGCTGCTGCTTCCTGATTTCATATAAACTATGCACACCAAATATTGTCATGTGGTTGGCTGTTATTTGGGTCTATTTAGATTCACTTGTGCCATGGCATATATGGTTTAACAATTCTTTAGAGACAACATTATCTGGATCACGCAGAAGTTTCAGTCCTATCATAAGATTGATTTCAAGTATTCTTTCTGCATGTTGAGTACTTTAGTGGACCTTGGGCCTCCAAGCATGATTCTTACGGCTTCATTTTGCATTCTTTAAAGTCTGTTGATACCTTTGCTATTATGTAGGACCAAAACTGGTGCATGGTAATCTATTAGTACACCATTTTAACAATTCTGATATTTGCACCATAGATACGATTGTTCCCTGCAATATCTCCAAGAGCTCTGAGTCTATCTGTGCATTGTCGATTTAGTTTTTGCACATTAGCTGCAGCACATGGGACTGAGACACCAAGATATTTGAAGGAGGAGATAGTCAGTTGGGTTTCCACCAATTATCATCCTAGATGGTTCGCTCCTGCCGTTATCAATTCGCTTATTGAAGACCTTGGTTTTATCTGCAGATATGATGAAGCCAATGCTTTCAGAGGCTATGTTTATGCAGTTAAGAATAGTGTGCATTTCACGATATGCTTTGGTATGTACAAGAATGTCATCAGCAGAGCTAATAGTGATATTCCTGGAACACTGTGAATCTATTTCAGTAATGCATTGATCAGTACATTGAACAAAGTGGGGCTAAGTACTCCACCTTGAGGAGTGCCAAGTAACATGTCTTTAACTTCACTTTTGTAGCCTTAGAACAACACAGCGGACTTTCTATTAGAGAGATAACCGAGTATTCAGTTCAGGAGCAGGCCACCTATATCCATTCTTACTAACTCATATAAGATAACTTGCCGACTGGCAATCTCAAATGCAGCTTTTAGGTCAGGAAAAGGTGTATTTATGCCTTCTGTCCCCATGAACTGTTAGGAAGGTAGTGATACAGTTGTGTACACTTTTGCCGAGTGAAACTTAATATTTGGTGATATGTGGTCTTTGGTTTCTATGTAGTAGTCTGTTGAGCACCATTCTCTCAAGAGTTTTGCACAAACAACTCGTCAGGGAGGTGGGGCGAAATTCATCAGTTTGATTGTGTTTACGTATTGGTACATTAAGGCTGTTGGTCCATGAGGAGGGTAGATGACCCGTGGCATAAGTCGGAGGGAGACTTCAGAGTTATAGTACCGACCTCTTCCACGACCTCTCCCCACTGACAGACCCTTTTTTTTCTATTCACTATACCAACATTCGTGGTCTCTTGGAACCTCTGCTCTGTTGAACACTATCTGTCTGAGACCCAGTTCTCTAATTATGTTCGCACCAGCAACTTTTCACATCCAGTTATAATCACTTACGATTCCGATTCACATGTGGTGTCTGTGCTTTTTCCAATATCAATATACCTGTTGCAAGCCTCAAGGACTTTTGAGTCCCTAAACTTTGTTGTTATCTGCCTTACGGTCTTTCTACCAACTTTCACACTCTCCTTCTGTTTCGCCTCCTGGTGTCGTAATGATACAAATTTCATGGCCTTTTTCGACCATCTAAACAAATGCCATGAGACTGTAGCATCCATCCACCCGCAAGCAGAGATCATCTGGCTTGGGGATTTCAGCGTTTACTACACGAAAGGTTGGGAGGATTGAAGCCCTCACGCTTTCCTTCTCAGCGATCTGGAGCAAATTATCATCCTTATATTCTGTACGTTTAGCGTACCTAATCCTTCGCTCTGTAAGTACACACTCTTACCCTCAATTGGCTCACTTGACCACTTTCTTATAAATGCATCTATTTGAACTAAATTTCTCCCTCCACAGCCCCTTCTGTATCTATACATGTGTAAGTAGTACGTGTATACGGTCACGGACTGCAGAAACGTGTTTGGAGAGAGCATTTTTTTAGGGTTGAATTTCTCCTTCAGCAATGGAATAATGTCATAATATCAGTAAAAGGAAAGATAAGTAAGAAAAATCAAGTACTTGGAGTGTGAATATTTTGCAACGTCGAATTGAATCCAGCGATGAAAGGACATTGTTATAATTAATAAGGATAATGATAAAGACGGCGGATATGTTGTTTATGAACAAGAGGTAACAAGCATAAACATCGCCTTGAAATGTGATATATATATATATATATATATATATATATATATATATATATATATATATATATATATATATATATATATATATATATATATATATATATATATTAAAAAAGGGGGTGACTGATTGGTAAGATTATTTAATGTATGTATGACTCATGGTGAGGTGCCTGAGGATTGGCGGAATGCTTGCACAGTGCCATTGTACAAAGGCAAAGGGGATAAAAGTGAGTGCTCAAATTACACAGGTATAAGTTTGTTGAGTATTCCTGGGAAATTAAATGGGAGGGTATTGATTGAGAGGGTGAAGGCATGACTGTGTTGTTGACTGGTTTGTAAGGATATTCAATGTATGCATGGATCATGGTGAAGTACCGGAGGATTGGCGGAATCCATGCATAGTGCCATTGTACAAAGGCAAAGGGGATAAAGGTGAGTGTATATATATATATATATATATATATATATATATATATATATATATATATATATATATATATATATATATATTTTTTTTTTTTTTTTTTTATACTTTGTCGCTGTCTCCCGCGTTTGCGAGGTAGCGCAAGGAAACAGACGAAAGAAATGGCCCAACCCCCCCCCATACACATGCACATACACACGTCCACACACGCAAATATACATACCTACACAGCTTTCCATGGTTTACCCCAGACGCTTCACATGCCTTGATTCAATCCACTGACAGCACGTCAACCCCTGTATACCACATCGCTCCAATTCACTCTATTCCTTGCCCTCCTTTCACCCTCCTGCATGTTCAGGCCCCGATCACACAAAATCTTTTTCACTCCATCTTTCCACCTCCAATTTGGTCTCCCTCTTCTCCTCGTTCCCTCCACCTCCGACACATATATCCTCTTGGTCAATCTTTCCTCACTCATTCTCTCCATGTGCCCAAACCATTTCAAAACACCCTCTTCTGCTCTCTCAACCACGCTCTTTTTATTTCCACACATCTCTCTTACCCTTACGTTACTTACTCGATCAAACCACCTCACACCACACATTGTCCTCAAACATCTCATTTCCAGCACATCCATCCTCCTGCGCACAACTCTATCCATAGCCCACGCCTCGCAACCATACAACATTGTTGGAACCACTATTCCTTCAAACATACCCATTTTTGCTTTCCGAGATAATGTTCTCGACTTCCACACATTTTTCAAGGCTCCCAAAATTTTCGCCCCCTCCCCCACCCTATGATCGACTTCCGCTTCCATGGTTCCATCCGCTGACAGATCCACTCCCAGATATCTAAAACACTTCACTTCCTCCAGTTTTTCTCCATTCAAACTCACCTCCCAATTGACTTGACCCTCAACCCTACTGTACCTAATAACCTTGCTCTTATTCACATTTACTCTTAACTTTCTTCTTCCACACACTTTACCAAACTCAGTCACCAGCTTCTGCAGTTTCTCACATGAATCAGCCACCAGCGCTGTATCATCAGCGAACAACAACTGACTCACTTCCCAAGCTCTCTCATCCCCAACAGACTTCATACTTGCCCCTCTTTCCAGGACTCTTGCATTTACCTCCCTAACAACCCCATCCATAAACAAATTAAACAACCATGGAGACATCACACACCCCTGCCGCAAACCTACATTCACTGAGAACCAATCACTTTCCTCTCTTCCTACACGTACACATGCCTTACATCCTCGATAAAAACTTTTCACTGCTTCTAACAACTTGCCTCCCACACCATATATTCTTAATACCTTCCACAGAGCATCTCTATCAACTCTATCATATGCCTTCTCCAGATCCATAAATGCTACATACAAATCCATTTGCTTTTCTAAGTATTTCTCACATACATTCTTCAAAGCAAACACCTGATCCACACATCCTCTACCACTTCTGAAACCGCACTGCTCTTCCCCAATCTGATGCTCTGTACATGCCTTCACCCTCTCAATCAATACCCTCCCATATAATTTACCAGGAATACTCAACAAACTTATACCTCTGTAATTTGAGCACTCACTCTTATCCCCTTTGCCTTTGTACAATGGCACTATGCACGCATTCCGCCAATCCTCAGGCACCTCACCAGGAGTCATACATACATTAAATAACCTTACCAACCAGTCAACAATACAGTCACCCCCTTTTTTAATAAATTCCACTGCAATACCATCCAAGCCTGCTGCTTTGCCGGCTTTCATCTTCTGCAAAGCTTTTACTACCTCTTCTCTGTTTACCAAATCATTTTCCCTAACCCTCTCACTTTGCACACCACCTCGACCAAAACACCCTATATCTGCCACTCTGTCATCAGACACATTCAACAAACCTTCAAAATACTCATTCCATCTCCTTCTCACATCACCACTACTTGTTATCACCTCCCCATTTACGCCCTTCACTGAAGTTCCCATTTGCTCCCTTGTCTTACGCACCCTATTTACCTCCTTCCAGAACATCTTTTTATTCTCCCTAAAATTTACTGATAATCTCTCACCCCAACTCTCATTTGCCCTTTTTTTCACCTCTTGCACCTTTCTCTTGACCTCCTGTCTCTTTCTTTTATACTTCTCCCACTCAATTGCATTTTTTCCCTGCAAAAATCGTCCAAATGCCTCTCTCTTCTCTTTCACTAATACTCTTACTTCTTCATCCCACCACTCACTACCCTTTCTAAACAGCCCACCTCCCACTCTTCTCATGCCACAAGCATCTTTTGCGCAATCCATCACTGATTCCCTAAATACATCCCATTCCTCCCCCACTCCCCTTACTTCCATTGTTCTCACCTTTTTCCATTCTGTACACAGTCTCTCCTGGTACTTCCTCACACAGGTCTCCTTCCCAAGCTCACTTACTCTCACCACCTCTTCACCCCAACATTCACTCCTCTTTTCTGAAAACCCATACTAATCTTCACCTTAGCCTCCACAAGATAATGATCAGACATCCCTCCAGTTGCACCTCTCAGCACATTAACATCCAAAAGTCTCTCTTTCGCACGCCTGTCAATTAACACGTAATCCAATAACGCTCTCTGGCCATCTCTCCTACTTACATAAGTATACTTATGTATATCTCGCTTTTTAAACCAGGTATTCCCAATCATCAGTCCTTTTTCAGCACATAAATCTACAAGCTCTTCACCATTTCCATTTACAACACTGAACACCCCATGCATACCAATTATTCCCTCAACTGCCACATTACTCACCTTTGCATTCAAATCACCCATCACTATAACCCGGTCTCGTGCATCAAAACCGCTAACACACTCATTCAGCTGCTCCCAAAACACTTGCCTCTCATGATCTTTCTTCTCATGCCCAGGTGCATATGCACCAATAATCACCCACCTCTCTCCATCAACTTTCAATTTTACCCATATTAATCGAGAATTTACTTTCTTACATTCTATCACATACTCCCACAACTCCTGTTTCAGGAGTATTGCTACTCCTTCCCTTGCTCTTGTCCTCTCACTAACCCCTGACTTCACTCCCCAGACATTTCCAAACCACTCTTCCCCTTTACCCTTGAGCTTCGTTTCACTCAGAGCCAAAACATCCAGGTTCCTTTCCTCAAACATACTACCTATCTCTCCTTTTTTCACATCTTGGTTACATCCACACACATTTAGGCACCCCACTCTGAGCCTTCGAGGAGGATGATCACTCCCCGCGTGACTCCTTCTTCTGTTTCCCATTTTAGAAAGTTAATACAAGGAGGGGAGGATTTCCGGCCCCCCGCTCCCGTCCCCTCTAGTCGCTTTCTACGACACGCGAGGAATACGTGGGAAGTATTCTTTCACCCCTATCCCCAGGGATAATATACATATATATATATACATATACAAACACACACACATACACACACATACGCACATACACACACACACATATATATATATATATATATATATATATATATATATATATATATATTTTATTTATTTTCCTTTGTCGCTGTCTCCCGCGTTAGCGAGGTAGCGCAAGGAAACAGACGAAAGAATTGCCCAACCCGCCCACATACTCATGTATATACATACATGTCCACACACGCACAATATACATACCTATACATCTCAGTCTACACATATATATACACACACAGACATATACATATATACACATGTACATAATTCATACTGTCTGCCTTTATTTGTTCCCATCGCCACCTTGCCACACATGGAATAACAACCCCCTCCCCCCTCATGTGTGCGAGGTAGCGCTAGGAAAAACAACAAAGGCACCATTCGTTCACACTCAGTCTCTAGCTGTCATGTAATAATGCACCGAAACCACAGCGCCCTTTCCACATCCAGGCCCCACACACTTTGCATGGTTTACCCCAGACGCTTCACATGCCCTGGTTCAATCCATTGACAGCACGTCGACCCCGGTATACCACATCGTTCCAATTCACTCTATTCCTTGCACGCCTTTCACCCTCCTGCATGTTCAGGCCCCGATCACTCAAAATCTTTTTCACTCCGTCTTTCCACCTCCAATTTGGTCTCCCACTTCTCCTCGTTCCCTCCACCTCTGATACATATATCCTCTTGGTCAATCTTTCCCCACTCATTCTCTCCATGTGACCAAACCATTTCAAAACACCCTCTTCTGCTCTCTCAACCACACTCTTTTTATTTCCACACATCTCTGTCACCCTTACATTACTTACTCGGATCAAACCACCTCACACCACATATTGTCCTCAAACATCTCATTTCCAGAACATCCACCCTCCTGCGCACAACTCTATCCATAGCCCACGCCTCGCAACCATACAACATTGTTGGAACCACTATTCCTTCAAACATACCCATTTTTGATTTCCGAGATAATGTTCTCGACTTCCACACATTCTTCAAGGCTCCCAGAATTTTCGCCCCCTCCCCCACCCTATGATTCACTTCCGCTTCCATGGTTCCATCCGCTGCCAGATCCACTCCCAGATATCTAAAACACTTCAATTCCTCCAGCTTTTCTCCATTCAAACTTACCTCCCAATTGACTTGACCCTCAACCCTACTGTACCTAATAACCTTGCTCTTATTCACATTTATTCTTAACTTTCTTCTTTCACACACTTTACCAAACTCAGTCATCAGCTTCTGCAGTTTCTTGCATGAATCAGCCACCAGCGCTGTATCATCAGCGAACAACAACTGACTCACTTCCCAAGCTCTCTCATCCACAACAGACTTCATACTTGCCCCTCTTTCCAAACCTCTTCCATTCTCCTCCCTAACAACCCCATCCATAAACAAATTAAACAACCATGGAGACATCACACACCCCTGCCGCAAACCTACATTCACTGAGAACCAATCACTTTCCTCTCTTCCTACACGTACACATGCCTTACATCCTCAATAAAACCTTTTCACTGCTTCTAACAACTTGCCTCCCACACCATATATTCTTAAATTCTTCCACAGAGCATCTCTATCAACTCTTATCATATGCCTTCTCCAGATCCATAAATGCTACATACAAATCCATTTGTTTTTCTAAGTATTTCTCGCATACATTCTTCAAAGCAAACACCTGATCCACACATCCTCTACCACTTCTGAAACCACACTGCTCTTCCCCAATCTGATGCTCTGTACATGCCTTCACCCTCTCAATCAATACCCTCCCATATAATTTACCAGGAATATTCAACAAACTTATACCTCTGTAATTTGAGCACTCACTCTTATCCCCTTTGCCTTTGTATAATGGCGCTATGCAAGCATTCCACCAATCCTCAGGCACCTCACCATGAATCATACATACAGTAAATAACCTTACCAACCAGTCAACAATACAGTCACCCCCTTTTTTAATAAATTCCACTGCAATACCATCCAAACCTGCTGCTTTGCCGGCTTTCATCTTCCTTAAAGCTTTTACTACCTCTTCTCTATTTAC
Organism: Panulirus ornatus; assembly: GCF_036320965.1. Lineage (NCBI taxonomy): Eukaryota > Metazoa > Arthropoda > Malacostraca > Decapoda > Palinuridae > Panulirus > Panulirus ornatus. The sequence goes on from NC_092227.1 coordinate 19,220,851, forward strand.
CAAATCATTTTCCCTAACCCTCTCACTTTGCACACCACCTCGACCAAGACACCCCACATCTGCCACTCTATCATCAAATACATTCAGCAAACCTTCAAAATACTCACTCCATCTCCTTCTCACATCACCACTACTTGTTATCACCTCCCCATTAGCCCCCTTCACTGAAGTTCCCATTTGCTCCCTTGTCTTACGCACTTTATTTACCTCCTTCCAAAACATCTTTTTATTCTCCCTGAAATTTAATGATACTCTCTGACCCCAACTCTCATTTGCCCTCTTTTTCACCTCTTGCACCTTTCTCTTGACCTCCTGACTCTTTCTTTTATACCTCTCCCACTCATTTGCATTTTTTCCCTGCAAAAATCGTTCAAATGCCTCTCTCTTCTCTTTCACTAATAATCTTACTTCTTCATCCCACCACTCACTATCTTTTCTAATCAACCCACCTCCCACGCTTCTCAAGCCACAAGCATCTTTTGTGCAAGCCATCACTGCTTCCCTAAATACATCCCATTCCTCCCCCACTCCCCTTACCTCCTTTGTTCTCACCTTTTTCCATTCTGTACTCAGTCTCTCCTGGTACTCCTTCACACAAGTCTCCTTCCCAAGGTCACTTACTCTCACCACTCTCTTCACCCCAACATTCTCTCTTCTCTTCTGAAAACCCCCACAAATCTTCACCTTCGCTTCCACAAGATAATGATCAGACATCCCTCCAGTTGCACCTCTCAGCACATTAACATCCAAAAGTCTCTCTTTCGTGAGTCTATCAATTAACACGTAATCCAATAACGCTCTCTGGCCATCTCTCCTACTTACATAGGTATACTTATGTATATCTCGCTTTTTAAACCAGGTATTCCCAATCACCAGTCCTTTTTCAGCACATAAATCTACAAGCTCTTCACCATTTCCATTTACAACACTGAACACTCCATGTATACCAATTATTCCCTCAACTGCCACATTACTCACCTTTGCATTCAAATCACCCATCACTATAACCCGGTCTTGTGCATCAAAACCACTAACATACTCATTCAGTTGCTCCCAAAACACTTGCCTCTCATGATCTTTCTTCTCATGCCCAGGTGCATATGCACCAATAATCACCCATCTCTCTCCATCAACTTTCAATTTTACCCATATCAATCTAGAATTTACTTTCTTACACTCTATCACATACTCCCACAACTCCTGATTCAGGAGTAGTGCTACTCCTTCCCTTGCTCTTGTCCTCTCACTAACCCCTGACTTTACTCCCAAGACATTCCCAAGCCACTCTTCCCCTTTGCCCTTTAGCTTCGTTTCACTCAGAGCCAAAACATCCAGGTTCCTTTCCTCAAACATACTACCTATCTCTCCTTTTTTCTCATCTTGGTTACATCCACACACATTTAGACACCCCAATCTGAGCCTTCGAGGAGGATGAGCACTCCTCGCGTGACTCCTTCTTCTGTTTCCCCTTTTAGAAAGTTAAAATACAAGGAGGGGAGGGATTCTGGCCCCCCGCTCCCGTCCCCTTTAGTCGCCTTCTACGACACGTGAGGAATGCGTGGGAAGTATTCTTAATCCCCTATATATATATATATATATATATATATATATATATATATATATATATATATATATATATATATATATATATATATATTTCTTTTTTTTTTTTTTTTTTGCTTTGTTGCTATCTCCCGCGTTTGCGAGGTAGCGCAAGGAAACAGACGAAAGAGATGGCCCAACCCACCCCCAAACACATGTATATACATACTTCCACACACGCAAATATACATACCTACACAGCTTTCCATGGTTTACCCCAGACGCTTCACATGCCCTGATTCAATCCACTGACAGCACGTCAACCCTGGTATACCACATCGATCCAATTCACTCTATTCCTTGCCTTCCTTTCACCCTCCTGCATGTTCAGGCCCCGATCACACAAAATCTTTTTCACTCCATCTTTCCACCTCCAATTTGGTCTCCCACTTCTCGTTCCCTCCACCTCCGACACATATATCCTCTTGGTCAATCTTTCCTCACTCATTCTCTCCATGTGCCCAAACCATTTCAAAACACCCTCTTCTGCTCTCTCAACCACGCTCTTTTTATTTCCACACATCTCTCTTACCCTTACGTTACTTACTCGATCAAACCACCTCACACCACACATTGTCCTCAAACATCTCATATCCAGCACATCCATCCTCTTGCGCACAACTCTATCCATAGCCCACGCCTCGCAACGATACAACATTGTTGGAACCACTATTCCTTCAAACATACCCATTTTTGCTTTCCGAGATAATGTTCTCGACTTCCACACATTCTTCAAGGCTCCCAGGATTTTCGCCCCCTCCCCATATCCTGTTTTTTTTTTTTTTTATACTTTGTCGCTGTCTCCCGCGTTTGCGAGGTAGCGCAAGGAAACAGACGAAAGAAATGCCCCCCCCCCCCCCATACACATGTATATACATACGTCCACACACGCAAATATACATACCTACACAGCTTTCCATGGTTTACCCCAGACGCTTCACATGCCTTGATTCAATCCACTGACAGCACGTCAACCCCGGTATACCACATCGCTCCAATTCACTCTATTCCTTGCCCTCCTTTCACCCTCCTGCATGTTCAGGCCCCGATCACACAAAATCTTTTTCACTCCATCTTTCCACCTCCAATTTGGTCTCCCTCTTCTCCTCGTTCCCTCCACCTCCGACACATATATCCTCTTGGTCAATCTTTCCTCACTCATTCTCTCCATGTGCCCAAACCACTTCAAAACACCCCCTTCTGCTCTCTTACCACGCTCTTTTTATTTCCACACATCTCTCTTACCCTTACGTTACTCACACGATCAAACCACCTCACACCACACATTGTCCTCAAACATCTCATTTCCAGCACATCCATCCTCCTGCGCACAACTCTATCCATAGCCCACGCCTCGCAACCATACAACATTGTTGGAACCACTATTCCTTCAAACATACCCATTTTTGCTTTCCGAGATAATGTTCTCGACTTCCACACATTCTTCAAGGCCCCAAGAATTTTCGCCCCCTCCCCTACCCTATGATCCACTTCCGCTTCCATGGTTCCATCCGCTGCCAGATCCACTCCCAGATATCTAAAACACTTCACTTCCTCCATTTTTCTCCATTCAAACTCACCTCCCAGTTGACTTGACCCTCAACCTTACTGTACCTAATAACCTTGCTCTTATTCACATTTACTCTTAACTTTCTTCTTCCACACACTTTACCAAACTCAGTCACCAGCTTCTGCAGTTTCTCACATGAATCAGCCACCAGCGCTGTATCATCAGCGAACAACAACTGACTCACTTCCCAAGCTCTCTCATCCCCAACAGACTTCATACTTGCCCCTCTTTCCAAAACTGTTGCATTTACCTCCCTAACAACCCCATCCATAAACAAATTAAACAACCATGGAGACATCACACACCCCTGCTGCAAACCTACATTCATTTGCTTTTCTAAGTATTTCTCACATACATTCTTCAAAGCAAACACCTGATCCACACATCCTCTACCACTTCTGAAACCACACTGCTCTTCCCCAATCTGATGCTCTGTACATGCCTTCACCCTCTCAATCAATACTCTCCCATATAATTTACCAGGAATACTCAACAAACTTACACCTCTGTAATTTGAGCACTCACTCTTATCCCCTTTGCCTTTGTACAATGGCACTATGCACGCATTCCGCCAATCCTCAGGCACCTCACCATGAGTCATACATACATTAAATAACCTTACCAACCAGTCAACAATACAGTCACCCCCTTTTTTAATAAATTCCACTGCAATACCATCCAAACCTGCTGCCTTGCCGGCTTTAATCTTCCGCAAAGCTTTTACTACCTCTTCTCTGTTTACCAAATCATTTTCCCTAACCCTCTCACTTTGCACACCACCTCGACCAAAACACCCTATATCTGCCACTCTATCATCAAACACATTCAACAAACCTTCAAAATACTCACTCCATCTCCTTCTCACATCACCACTACTTGTTATCACCTCCCCATTTGCGCCCTTCACTGAAGTTCCCATTTGCTCCCTTGTCTTACGCACTTTATTTACCTCCTTCCAGAACATCTTTTTATTCTCCCTAAAATTTAATGATACTCTCTCACCCCAACTCTCATTTGCCCTTTTTTTCACCTCTTGCACCTTTCTCTTGACCTCCTGTCTCTTTCTTTTATACATCTCCCACTCAATTGCATTTTTTCCCTGCAAAAATCGTCCAAATGCCTCTCTCTTCTCTTTCACTAATACTCTTACTTCTTCATCCCACCACTCACTACCCTTTCTAATCAACCCACCTCCCACTCTTCTCATGCCACAAGCATCTTTTGCGCAATCCATCACTGATTCCCTAAATACATCCCATTCCTCCCCCACTCCCCTTACTTCCATTGTTCTCACCTTTTTCCATTCTGTACTCAGTCTCTCCTGGTACTTCCTCACACAGGTCTCCTTCCCAAGCTCACTTACTCTCACCACCCTCTTCACCCCAACATTCACTCTTCTTTTCTGAAAACCCATACAAATCTTCACCTTAGCCTCCACAAGATAATGATCAGACATCCCTCCAGTTGCACCTCTCAGCACATTAACATCCAAAAGTCTCTCTTTCGCACGCCTGTCAATTAACACGTAATCCAATAACGCTCTCTGGCCATCTCTCCTACTTACATAAGTATACTTATGTATATCTCGCTTTTTAAACCAGGTATTCCCAATCATCAGTCCTTTTTCAGCACATAAATCTACAAGCTCTTCACCATTTCCATTTACAACACTGAACACCCCATGTATACCAATTATTCCCTCAACTACCACATTACTCACCTTTGCATTCAAATCACCCATCAATGTAACCCGGTTTCGTGCATCAAAACCACTAACACACTCATTCAGCTGCTCCCAAAACACTTGCCTCTCATGATCTTTCTTCTCATGCCCAGGTGCATATGCACTAATAATCACCCACCTCTCTCCATCAACTTTCAGTTTTACCCATATTAATCGAGAATTTACTTTCTTACATTCTATCATATACTCCCACAACTCCTGTTTCAGGAGTATTGCTACTCCTTCCCTTGCTCTTGTCCTCTCACTAACCCCTGACTTTACTCCCCAGACATTCCCAAACCACTCTTCCCCTTTACCCTTGAGCTTCGTTTCAGTCAGAGCCAAAACATCCAGGTTCCTTTCCTCAAACATACTACCTATCTCTCCTTTTTTCACATCTTGGTTACATCCACACACATTTAGGCACCCCACTCTGAGCCTTCGAGGAGGATGAGCACTCCCCGCGTGACTCCTTCTGTTTCCCATTTTAGAAAGTTAATACAGGGAGGGGAGGATTTCTGGCCCCCCGCTCCCGTCCCCTCTAGTCGCTTTCTACGACACGCGAGGAATACGTGGGAAGTATATATATATATATATATATATATATATATATATATATATATATATATATATATATATATATATATACATATATATATATATATATATATATATATATATATATATATATATATATATATATATATATATATATATATATATATATATATATATTCTTTTCTTTCTTTCAAACTATTCGCCATTTCCCGCATAAGCGAGGTAGCGTTAAGAACAGAGGACTGGGCCTTTGAGGGAATACCCTCACTTGGCCCAATTCTCCGTTCCTTCTTTTGGAAAATTAAAAAATAAACGAGAGGGGAGGATTTCCAGCCCCCCGCTCCCTCCCCTTTTAGTCGCCTTCTACGACACGCAGGGAATACGTGGGAAGTACTCTTAATCCACTATCCCCAGGGATAAGTAGTAAGTAAGAAGTAAGATTATTAGTGAAAGAGAAGAGAGAGGCATTTGAACGATTTTTGCAGGGAAAAAATGCAAATGAGTGGGAGAGGTATAAAAGAAAGAGGCAGGAGGTCAAGAGAAAGGTGCAAGAGGTGAAAAAGAGGGCAAATGAGAGTTGGGGTCAGAGAGTATCATTAAATTTCAGGGAGAATAAAAAGATGTTTTGGAAGGAGGTAAATAAAGTGCGTAAGACAAGGGAGCAAATGGGAACTTCGTTGAAGGGGGCTAATGGGGAGGTGATAACAAGTAGTGGTGATGTGAGAAGGAGATGGAGTGAGTATTTTGAAGGTTTGTTGAATGTATTTGATGATAGAGTGGCAGATGTGGGGTGTCTTGGTCGAGGTGGTGTGCAAAGTGAGAGGGTTAGGGAAAATGATTTGGTAAATAGAGAAGAGGTAGTAAAAGCTTTACGGAAGATGAAAGCCGGCAAAGCAGCAGGTTTGGATGGTATTGCAGTGGAATTTATTAAAAAAGGGGGTGACTGTATTGTTGACTGGTTGGTAAGGTTATTTACTGTATGTATGATTCATGGTGAGGTGCCTGAGGATTGGTGGAATGCTTGCATAGCGCCATTGTACAAAGGCAAAGGGGATAAGAGTGAGTGCTCAAATTACAGAGGTATAAGTTTGTTGAATATTCCTGGTAAATTATATGGGAGGGTATTGATTGAGAGGGTGAAGGCATGTACAGAGCATCAGATTGGGGAAGAGCAGTGTGGTTTCAGAAGTGGTAGAGGATGTGTGGATCAGGTGTTTGCTTTGAAGAATGTATGCGAGAAATACTTAGAAAAACAAATGGATTTGTATGTAGCATTTATGGATCTGGAGAAGGCATATGATAAGAGTTGATAGAGATGCTCTGTGGAAGAATTTAAGAATATATGGAGTGGGAGGCAAGTTGTTAGAAGCAGTGAAAAGTTTTTATTGTGGATATAAGGCATATATATATATTTTTTTTTTTTTTTTTTTTTTTTTATACTTTGTCGCTGTCTCCCGCGTCTGCGAGGTAGCGCAAGGAAACAGACGAAAGAAATGCCCCCCCCCCCCATACACATGTACATACACATGTCCACACACGTGTATACATACCTACACAGCTTTCCATGGTCCACCCCAGACGCCTCACATGCCTTGATTCACTCCACTGACAGCACGTCAACCCCTGTATACCACATCGCTCCAATTCACTCTATTCCTTGCCCTCCTTACACCCTCCTGCATGTTCAGGCCCCGATCACACAAAATCTTTTTCACTCCATCTTTCCACCTCCAATTTGGTCTCCCTCTTCTCCTCGTTCCCTCCACCTCCGACACATATATCCTCTTGGTCAATCTTTCCTCACTCATTCTCTCCATGTGCCCAAACCATTTCAAAACACCCTCTTCTGCTCTCTCAACCACGCTCTTTTTATTTCCACACATCTCTCTTACCCTTACGTTACTTACTCGATCAAACCACCTCACACCACACATTGTCCTCAAACATCTCATTTCCAGCACATCCATCCTCCTGCGCACAACTCTATCCATAGCCCACGCCTCGCAACCATACAACATTGTTGGAACCACTATTCCTTCAAACATACCCATTTTTGCTTTCCGAGATAATGTTCTCGACTTCCACACATTTTTCAAGGCTCCCAAAATTTTCGCCCCCTCCCCCACCCTATGATCCACTTCCGCTTCCATGGTTCCATCCGCTGACAGATCCACTCCCAGATATCTAAAACACTTCACTTCCTCCAGTTTTTCTCCATTCAAACTTACCTCCCAATTGACTTGACCCTCAACCCTACTGTACCTAATAACCTTGCTCTTATTCACATTTACTCTTAACTTTCTTCTTCCACACACTTTACCAAACTCAGTCACCAGCTTCTGCAGTTTCTCACATGAATCAGCCACCAGCGCTGTATCATCAGCGAACAACAACTGACTCACTTCCCAGGCTCTCTCATCCCCAACAGACTTCATACTTGCCCCTCTTTCCAGGACTCTTGCATTCACCTCCCTAACAACCCCATCCATAAACAAATTAAACAACCATGGAGACATCACACACCCCTGCCGCAAACCTACATTCACTGAGAACCAATCACTTTCCTCTCTTCCTACACGTACACATGCCTTACATCCTCGATAAAAACTTTTCACTGCTTCTAACAACTTGCCTCCCACACCATATATTCTTAATACCTTCCACAGAGCATCTCTATCAACTCTATCATATGCCTTCTCCAGATCCATAAATGCTACATACAAATCCATTTGCTTTTCTAAGTATTTCTCACATACATTCTTCAAAGCAAACACCTGATCCACACATCCTCTACCACTTCTGAAACCGCACTGCTCTTCCCCAATCTGATGCTCTGTACATGCCTTCACCCTCTCAATCAATACCCTCCCATATAATTTACCAGGAATACTCAACAAACTTATACCTCTGTAATTTGAGCACTCACTCTTATCCCCTTTGCCTTTGTACAATGGCACTATGCACGCATTCCGCCAATCCTCAGGCACCTCACCATGAGTCATACATACATTAAATAACCTTACCAACCAGTCAACAATACAGTCACCCCCTTTTTTAATAAATTCCACTGCAATACCATCCAAACCTGCTGCCTTGCCGGCTTTCATCTTCCGCAAAGCTTTTACTACCTCTTCTCTGTTTACCAAATCATTTTCCCTAACCCTCTCACTTTGCACACCACCTCGACCAAAACACCCTATATCTGCCACTCTGTCATCAGACACATTCAACAAACCTTCAAAATACTCATTCCATCTCCTTCTCACATCACCACTACTTGTTATCACCTCCCCATTTACGCCCTTCACTGAAGTTCCCATTTGCTCCCTTGTCTTACGCACCCTATTTACCTCCTTCCAGAACATCTTTTTATTCTCCCTAAAATTTACTGATAGTCTCTCACCCCAACTCTCATTTGCCCTTTTTTTCACCTCTTGCACCTTTCTCTTGACCTCCTGTCTCTTTCTTTTATACTTCTCCCACTCAATTGCATTTTTTCCCTGCAAAAATCGTCCAAATGCCTCTCTCTTCTCTTTCACTAATACTCTTACTTCTTCATCCCACCACTCACTACCCTTTCTAAACAGCCCACCTCCCACTCTTCTCATGCCACAAGCATCTTTTGCGCAATCCATCACTGATTCCCTAAATACATCCCATTCCTCCCCCACTCCCCTTACTTCCATTGTTCTCACCTTTTTCCATTCTGTACACAGTCTCTCCTGGTACTTCCCCACACAGGTCTCCTTCCCAAGCTCACTTATTCTCACCACCTTCTTCACCCAACATTCACTCCTCTTTTCTGAAAACCCATACTAATCTTCACCTTAGCCTCCACAAGATAATGATCAGACAACCCTCCAGTTGCACCTCTCAGCACATTAACATCCAAAAGTCTCTCTTTCGCACGCCTGTCAATTAACACGTAATCCAATAACGCTCTCTGGCCATCTCTCCTACTTACATAAGTATACTTATGTATATCTCGCTTATATATATATATATATATATATATATATATATATATATATATATATATATATATATATATATATATAATATTATATATATTATATATATATATATATAAAATCACATTTCAAGGCGATGTTTTTTGCTTGTTACCTCTTGTTCATAAACAACATATCCGCCGTCTTTATCATTATCCTTATTAATTATAACAATGTCCTTTCATCGCTGATTCAATTCGACGTTGCAAATATTCACACTCCAAGTACTTGATTTTTCTTACTTATCTTTCCTTTTACTGATATTATGACATTATTCCATTGCTGAAGGAGAAATTCAACCCTAAAAAAATGCTCTCTCCAAACACGTTTCTGCAGTCCGTGACCGTATACACGTACTACTTACACATGTATAGATACAGAAGGGGCTGTGGAGGGAGAAATTTAGTTCAAATAGATGCATTTATAAGAAAGTGGTCAAGTGAGCCAATTGAGGGTAAGAGTGTGTACTTACAGAGCGAAGGATTAGGTACGCTAAACGTACAGAATATAAGGATGATAATTTGCTCCAGATCGCTGAGAAGGAAAGCGTGAGGGCTTCAATCCTCCCAACCTTTCGTGTAGTAAACGCTGAAATCCCAAGCCAGTGTTCTCTGCTTGCGGGTGGATGGATGCTACGTCTCATGGCATTTGTTTAGATGGTCGAAAAAAGGCCATGAATTGTATCATTCGACACAGGGAGGCGAAAAGAAGGAGATGTGTGAAAGTTGGTAGAAAGACCGTAAAAAGGCAGATTACAACAAAGTTTAGGGACTCAAATCATGTCCTTGAGGCTTGCAAAACAGGTATATTGATATTGGAAAAATAGCACAGACACCACATGTGAATCGGAATCGTAAGTGTATTATAACTGGGATGTGAAAAGTTGCTGGTGCGAACATAAATTAGAGAACTGGGTCTCAGATGATAGTGTTCAACAGAGACAGAGGTTCAAAGAGACACGAATGTTGGTATAGTGAAAAGAAAAAAAAGGGTTCTGTCAGTGGGGAGAGAGGTCGTGGGAAGAGTCGGTACTATAACTCTGAAGTCTCCCTCCGACTTATGCCACGGGTCATCTACCTCCTCATGGACCAACAGCCCTTAAATGTACCAATAGTAAAACACAATCAAACTGGATGAATTTCGCCCCACCTCCCATGACGAGTTGTTTGTGCAAAACTCTTGAGAGATGGTGCTCAACAGACTCTAATAGAAACCAAAGACACATATCACAAATATTAAGTTTCATCAGGCAAAAAGTGTACACAACTTGTTCACTCCTTCCTACAGTTCATGGGAGACAGAAGGCTAAATACACCTTTCCTGACCTAAAAGCTGCATTTGAGATTGCCAGTCGGCAAGTTATCTTTTATGAGTTAGAAAGAATGGATATAGGCTGGCTTGCTCCTGAACTGAATACTCGGTTATCTCTCTAATAGAAAGTCGCTGA
>NC_092227.1:19231860-19250027 GCF_036320965.1 Panulirus ornatus
CGGGGACTGTACATGCAGGAGGGTGAGAGGTTGCAATGATTAGTGTGAAGGGAACTATGTGGTTACTGGGGCGATTTTATTCGTGCTTATTTGGGACTAAACAAGGCTGTGAAAAGTCTGGGGGTAAAACCAAGGAAAGATCTGTGGAGCCTGGATGTGACAGGGAGCTGTGGTTTTCGGTGCATTACAACATGACTGGCATGAAACTGAGTGTGAACGGTATGTGGCTCATTTTTTTTGTTCTGTTTCATGGTGCTACTTTGCTTCAAGCAGCGATGCTGTTTCATGTGGGGAGGGTAATGCCTGGAATGATGAAGACAAGCAAGTATGAATATATATTTGTGTATATATGTATATGTCTCTATATGTGTATGTATCTGTATGTATATATTGAGTGTATCATGAATGAGTATGTGCTTGTATGGACCTTTTTGTTTTAGACATATATATATATATATATTATATATATTATATATATATATATATATATTATATATATATATATATATAATGGTGAGGTGAGTTTGAATGGAAAATAATGGAGGAAATGTGAAGTGTTTTAGATATCTGGGAGTGGAATCTGTCAGGGTGGAACCATGGAAGCGGAAGTGATTCATAGGGTGGGGGGGAGGGGGCGGAAAATTTTGGGAGCCTTGAAAAATGTGTGGAAGTCGAGAACATTATCCCGGAAAGCAAAAATGGGTATGTTTGAAGGAATAGTAGTTCCAACAATGTTGTATGGTTGCGAGGCGTGGGCTATGGATAGAGTTGTGCGCAGGAGGATGGATGTGCTGGAAATGAGATGTTTGAGGACAATGTGTGGTGTGAGGTGGTTTGATCGAGTAAGTAACGTAAGGGTAAGAGAGATGTGTGGAAATAAAAAGAGCGTGGTTGAGAGAGCAGAAGAGGGTGTTTTGAAATGGTTTGGGCACATGGAGAGAATGAGTGAGGAAAGATTGACCAAGAGGATATATGTGTCGGAGGTGGAGGGAACGAGGAGAAGAGGGAGACCAAATTGGAGGTGGAAAGATGGAGTGAAAAGGATTTTGTGTGATCGGGGCCTGAACAAGCAGGAGGGTGAAAGGAGGGCAAGGAATAGAGTGAATTGGATCGATGTGGTATACAGGGGTTGACGTGCTGTCAGTGGATTGAATCAAGGCATGTGAAGCGTCCGGGGTAAACCAAGGAAAGCTGTGTAGGTATGTATATTTGCGTGTGTGGACGTGTGTATGTACATGTGTATGGGGGGGGTTGGGCCATTTCTTTCGTCTGTTTCCTTGCGCTACCTCGCAAACGCGGGAGACAGCGACATAGTATAAAAAAAAAAAAAAAAATATATATATATATATATATATATATATATATATATATATATATATATATATATATATATATATACATATATATATATATATATATATATATATATATATATATATATATATATATATATATATATATATATATATATATATATTATTATTATTATTATTATTTTTATTATTATTTTATTTTTTATTTTGCTTTGTCGCTGTCTCCCGCGTTAGCGAGGTAGCGCAAGGAAACAGACGAAAGAATGGCCCAACCCACCCACATACACAGGTATATACATGCACGTCCACACACGCAAATATACATACCTATACATCTCAATGTATACATATATATACACACACAGACATATACATATATACACATGTACATAATTCATATTGTCTGCCTCTATTTATTCCAATCGCCACCTCACCACACATGGAATGACAACACCCTCCCCCCTCATATGTGCGAGGTAGCGTTAGGAAAAGACAACAAAGGCCACATTCGTTCACACTCACTTTCTAGCTGTCATGTAATAATGCACCGAAACCACAGCTCCCTTTCCACATCCAGGCCCCACAGAACTTTCCATGGTTTACCCCAGACGCTTCACATGCCCTGGTTCAATCCATTGATAGCACGTCGACCCCGGTATACCACATCGTTCCAATCCACTCTATTCCTTGCACACCTTTCACCCTCCTGCATGCTCAGGCCCCGATCACTCAAAATCTTTTTCACTCCATCTTTCCACTTCCAATTTGGTCTCCGACTTCTTCTCGTTCCCTCCACCTCTGACACATATATCCTGTTGGTCAATGTATATATATATATATATATATATATATATATATATATATATATATATATATATATATATATATATATATATATATGTATCCCTGGGATAGGGGAGAAAGAATACTTCCCACGTATTCCCTGCGTGTCGAAGAAGGCGACTAAAAGGGGAGGGAGCGGGTGGCTGGAAATCCTCACCTCTCGTTTTTTTTTTCAATTTTCCAAAAGAAGGAACAGAGAAGGGGGGCCAGGTGAGGATATTCCCTCAAAGGCCCAGTCCTCTGTTCTTAACGCTACCTCGCTAATGCGGGAAATGGCGAATAGTATGAAAGAAAGATATATATATATATATATATATATATATATATATATATATATATATATATATATATATATATATATATATATATTATCCCTGGGGTTAGGGGAGAAAGAATACTTCCCACGTATTCCCTGCGCGTTGTAGAAGGCGACTAAAAGGGGAGGGAGCGGGGGGGCTGGAAATCCTCCCCTCTCGTTTTTTTTTTTTTTTAATTTTCCAAAAGAAGGAACAGAGAAGAGGGCCAGGTGAGGATATTCCCTCAAAGGCTCAGTCCTCTGTTCTTAACGCTACCTCGCTAATGCGGGAAATGGCGAATAGTTTGAAAGAAAGAAAGAATATATATATATATATATATATATATATATATATATTATTTTTTTTTATTATACTTTGTCGCTGTCTCCCGCGTTTGCGAGGTAGCGCAAGGAAACAAACGAAAGAAATGGCCCAACCCATCCCCATACACATGTATATACATACGTCCACACACGCAAATATACATACCTACACAGCTTTCCATGGTTTACCCCAGACGCTTCACATGCCCTGCTTCAATCCACTGACAGCACGTCAACCCCGGTATACCACATCGATCCAATTCACTCTATTCCTTGCCCTCCTTTCACCCTCCTGCATGCTCAGGCCCCGATCACACAAAATCTTTTTCACTCCATCTTTCCACCTCCAATTTGGTCTCCCACTTCTCCTCGTTCCCTCCACCTCCGACACATATATCCTCTTGGTCAATCTTTCCTCACTCATCCTCTCCATGTGCCCAAACCACTTCAAAACACCCTCTTCTGCGCTCTCAACCACGCTCTTTTTATTTCCACACATCTCTCTTACCCTTACGTTACTCACTCGATCAAACCACCTCACACCACACATTGTCCTCAAACATCTCATTTCCAGCACATCCATCCTCCTGCGCACAACTCTATCCATAGCCCACGCCTCGCAACCATACAACATTGTTGGAACCACTATTCCTTCAAACATACCCATTTTTGCTTTCCGAGATAATGTTCTCGACTTCCACACATTCTTCAAGGCCCCCAGGATTTTCGCCCCCTCCCCCACCCTATGATCCACTTCCGCTTCCATGGTTCCATCCGCTGCCAGATCCACTCCCAGATATCTAAAACACTTCACTTCCTCCAGTTTTTCTCCATTCAAACTCACCTCCCAATTGACTTGACCCTCAACCCTACTGTACCTAATAACCTTGCTCTTATTCACATTTACTCTTAACTTTCTTCTTCCACACACTTTTCCAAACTCAGTCACCAGCTTCTGCAGTTTCTCACATGAATCAACCACCAGCGCTGTATCATCAGCGAACAACAACTGACTCACTTCCCAAGCTCTCTCATCCCCAACAGACTTCATACTTGCCCCTCTTTCCAAAACTCTTGCATTTACCTCCCTAACAACCCCATCCATAAACAAATTAAACAACCATGGAGACATCACACACCCCTGCCGCAAACCTACATTCACTGAGAACCAATCACTTTCCTCTCTTCCTACACGTACACATGCCTTACATCCTCGATAAAAACTTTTCACTGCTTCTAACAACTTGCATCCAACACCATATATTCTTAATACCTTCCACAGAGCATCTCTATCAACTCTATCATATGCCTTCTCCAGATCCATAAATGCTACATACAAATCCATTTGCTTTTCTAAGTATTTCTCACATACATTCTTCAAAGCAAACACCTGATCCACACATCCTCTACCACTTCTGAAACCACACTGCTCTTCCCCAATCTGATGCTCTGTACATGCCTTCACCCTCTCAATCAATATCCTCCCATATAATTTACCAGGAATACTCAACAAACTTATACCTCTGTAATTTGAGCACTCACTCTTATCCCCTTTGCCTTTGTACAATGGCACTATGCACGCATTCCGCCAATCCTCAGGCACCTCACAATGAGTCATACATACATTAAATAACCTTACCAACCAGTCAACAATACAGTCACCCCCTTTTTTAATAAATTCCACTGCAATACCATCCAAACCTGCTGCCTTGCCGGCTTTCATCTTCCGCAAAGCTTTCACTACCTCTTCTCTGTTTACCAAATCATTTTCCCTAACCCTCTCACTTTGCACACCACCTCGACCAAAACACCCTATATCAGCCACTCTATCATCAAACACATTCAACAAACCTTCAAAATACTCACTCCATCTCCTTCTCACATCACCACTACTTATTATCACCTCCCCACTTGCGCCCTTCACCGAAGTTCCCATTTGCTCCCTTGTCTTACGCACTTTATTTACCTCCTTCCAGAACATCTTTTTATTCTCCCTAAAATTTAATGATACTCACTCACCCCAACTCTCATTTGCCCTTTTTTTCACCTCTTGCACCTTTCTCTTGACCTCCTGTCTCTTTCTTTTATACATCTCCCACTCAATTGCATTTTTTCCCTGCAAAAATCGTCCAAATGCCTCTCTCTTCTCTTTCACTAATACTCTTACTTCTTCATCCCACCACTCACTACCCTTTCTAATCAACCCACCTCCCACTCTTCTCATGCCACAAGCATCTTTTGTGCAATCCATCACTGATTCCCTAAATACATCCCATTCCTCCCCCACTCCCCTTACTTCCATTGTTCTCACCTTTTTCCATTCTGTACTCAGTCTCTCCTGGTACTTCCTCACACAAGTCTCCTTCCCAAGCTCACTTACTCTCTACACCCTCTTCACCCCAACATTCACTCTTCTTTTCTGAAAACCCATACAAATCTTCACCTTAGCCTCCACAAGATAATGATCAGACATCCTTCCAGTTGCACCTCTCAGCACATTAACATCCAAAAGTCTCTCTTTCGCACGCCTGTCAATTAACACGTAATCCAGTAACGCTCTCTGGCCATCTCTCCTACTTACATAAGTATACTTATGTATATCTCGCTTTTTAAACCAGGTATTCCCAATCATCAGTCCTTTTTCAGCACATAAATCTACAAGCTCTTCACCATTTCCATTTACAACACTGAACACCCCATGTATACCAATTATTCCCTCAACTGCCACATTACTCACCTTTGCATTCAAATCACCCATCACTATGACCCGGTCTCGTGCATCAAAACCACTAACACACTCATTCAGCTGCTCCCAAAACACTTGCCTCTCTTGATCTTTCTTCTCATGCCCAGGTGCATATGCACCAATAATCACCCACCTCCCTCCATCAACTTTTAGTTTTACCCATATTAATCGAGAATTTACTTTCTTACACTCTATCACATACTCCCACAACTCCTGTTTCAGGAGTATTGCTACTCCTTCCCTTGCTCTTGTCCTCTCACTAACCCCTGACTTTACTCCCCAGACATTCCCAAACCACTCTTCCCCTTTGCCCTTGAGCTTCGTTTCACTCAGAGCCAAAACATCCAGGTTCCTTTCCTCAAACATACTACCTATCTCTCCTTTTTTCACATCTTGGTTACATCCACACACATTTAGGCACCCCACTCTGAGCCTTCGAGGAGGATGAGCACTCCCCGCGTGACTCCTTCTTCTGTTTCCCATTTTAGAAAGTTAATACAAGGAGGGGAGGATTTCTGGCCCCCCGCTCCCGTCCCCTCTAGTCGCTTTCTACGACACGCGAGGAATACGTGGGAAGTATTCTTTCACCCCTATCCCCAGGGATAATATACATATATATATATATATATATATATATATATATATATATATATATATATATATATATATACATATACACATACACACACATACACATACATACGCACATATACACACACACACACATACATATATATACATATGAGAAATGTAAGAAACAATTTAGAAAACTGAAACTTCTAGCTTGAAATGAATGAAAAAAAAGAATGTCACATAATGGTTCAACCTCTGGCTATGGAAAAAAGGAAATGTATAATTTATTTACACAAACGTCAATGGCAATATATATATGTTAGGGGAGAAAGGATACCTCCCACGCATTCCTCACGTGTCGCAGAAGGCTACTAAAGGAGACAAGGACGGGTGGCTAGAAACCCTCCCATCCTGGTATTTTAACTTTCTAAACGGGGTAACAGAAGAAGGAGTCATGCGGGGAGTGCTCATCCTCCTCGAAATGTCTAAATGTGTGAGGATGTAACCAAGATGAGAAAAAAGGAGAGACAGGTAGTATGCTTGAGGAAAGGAACCTGGATGTTTTGCCTCTGAGTGAAACGAAGCTCAAGGGCAAAGGGGTAGAGTGGTTTGGGATAGTCTTGGGAATAAAGTCAGGGGTTTGTAAGAGGACAAGAGCAAGGGAAGGAGTAACACTACTCCTGAAACAGGAGTGGTGGGAGCATGTGATAGAGTGTAAGACAGTAAACTCTAGATTGATATTGGTAAAACTGAAAGTTGATGGAGAGAGATGGGTGATTATTGGTGCATATGTACCTGGGCATGAGAAGAAAGATCATGAAAGACAAGTGTTTTGGGAGCAGCTGAGTGAGTGTGTTAGTAGTTTGGATGCACGAGACCGGATTATAGTGATGGGTGATTTGAATGCAAATGCAAATGTGAGTAATGTGGCAGTTGAGGGAATAATTAGTGTACATGGGGTGTTCATTGTTGTAAATGGAGATGGTGAAGAGCTTTTAGATTTATGTGCTAAAAAAGGACTGGTGATTGGGAATACCTAGTTTAAGATGAGAGATATACATAAGCATACGTATGTAAGTAGGAGAGATGGCCAGAGAGCGTTATTGGATTGCGTGTTAATTGATAGGCGCGCGAAAGAGAGACTTTAGGGTGTTGATGTGCTGCGAGGTGCAACTGAAGGGATGTCTTATCATTATCCCCTGGAGGTGAAGGTGAAGATTTGTAGAGGTTTAGAGAAAAAAAAGAGAGAATGTTGGGGTGAATAGAGTGGTGAGAGTAAGTGAGCTTGGGAAGGAGACTTGTGTGAGGAAGTACCAGGAGAGACTGAGTACAGAATGGGAAAAGGTGAGAACAAAGAACGTAAGGGGACTGAGGAAGGAATGGGATGTATTTAGGAAAACAGTGATGGCTCGCGCAAAAGATGATTGTGGCATGAGAAGCGTGGGAGGTGGGCAGATTAGAAAGGGTAGTGAGTGGTTGGATGAAGAAGTAAGATTATTAGTGAAAGAGAAGAGAGAGGCATTTGGAAGATTTTTGCAGGAAAATAATGCAAATGACTGGGAGATGTATAAAAGAAAGAGGCAGGAAGTCAAGAGAAAGGTACAAGAGGTGAAAAAGAGGGCAAATGAGAGTTGGGGTGAGAGAGTATCCTTAAATTTTAGAGAGAATAAAAAGATGTTTTAGAAGGAGTGTTTTAAAGTGCGTAAGACAAGGGAACAAATGGGAACTTCAGTGAAGGGGGCTAATGGGGAAGTGATAACAAGTAGTGGTGATGTGAGATGGAGATGGAGTGAGTATTTTGAAGGTTTGTTGAATGTGTTTGATGATAGAGTGGCAGATATGGGGTGCTTTGGTCGAAGTGGTGTGCAAAGTGAGAGGGTTAGGGAGAATGATTTGGTAAACAGAGAAGAGGTAGTAAAAGCTTTGCGGAAGATGAAAGCCGGCAAGGCAGCTGGTTTGGATGGTATTGCAGTGGAATCTATTAAAAAAGGGGGGTGACTGTATTGTTGACTGGTTGATAAGGTTATTCAATGTATGTATGACTCATTGTGAGGTGATTGAGGATTGGCGGAATGCTTGCATAGTGCCATTGTACAAAGGCAAAGGGGATAAAAGCGAGTGCTTAAATACAGAGGTATAACTTTGTTGAGTATTCCTAGGAAATTATATGGGAGGGTATTGATTGAGAGAGTGAAGGCATGTACAGAGCGTCAGACTGGGGAACAGCAGTGTGGTTTCAGAAGTGGTAGAGGATGTGTGGATCAGGTATTTGCTTTGAAGAATGTATGTGAGAAATACTTACAAAAGCAAATGGATTTGTATGTAGTATTCATGGATCTGGAGAAGGCATATGATAGAATTGATAGAGATGCTCTGTGGAAGGTATTAAGAATATATGGTGTGGGAGGCAAGTTGTTAGAAGTATTGAAAAGTTTTTATCGAGGATGTAAGGCATGTGTACGTTTAGGAAGAGAGGAAAGTTATTGGTTCTCAGTGAATGTTGGTTTGCGGCAGAGGTGTGTGATGTCTCCTTGGTTGTTTAATTTGTTTATGGATGAGGTTTTTAGGGAGGTGAATGCAAGAGTTTTGGAAAGAGGGGCAAGTATGCAGTCTGTTGTGGATGAGAGAGCTTGGGAAGTGAGTCAGTTGTTGTTTGCTGATGATAGAGCGCTGGTGGCTGATTCGTATGAGAAACTGCAGAAGCTGGTGACTGAGTTTAGTAAAGTGTGTGAAAGAAGAAAGCTGAGAGTAAATGTGAATAGAGCAAGGTTATTAGGTACAGTAGCGTTGAGGGACAAGTCAACTGGGAGGTAAGTTTGAAGAGAAAAAGTGAAGGAAGTGAATTATTTTAGATATCTGGAAGTGGATTTGACAGCGAATGAAACCATGGAAGCGGAAGTGAATTATAGGGTGGGGGAGGGGGTGAAAGTTCTGGGAGTGTTGAAGAATGTGTAGAAGTCGAGAATATTATCTCGGAAAGCAAAAATGGGTATGTTTGAAGGATTAGTGGTTCCAACAATGTTATATGGTTGCGAGGCGTGGGCTATAGATAGAGGTGTGCGGAGAAGGGTGGATGTGATGGAAATGAGATGTTTGAGGACAATATGTTGTGTGAGGTGGTTCGATCGAGTAAGTAATGAAAGGGTAAGAGAGATGTGTGGTAATAAAAAGAGTGTGGTTGAGAGAGCAGAAGAGGGTGTTTTGAAATGCTTTGGTCACATGGAGAGAATGAGTGAGGAAAGATTGACAAAGAGGATATATCTGTCAGAGGTGGAGGGAACGAGGAGAAGAGGGAGACCAAATTGGAGGTGGAAAGATGGAGTGACAAAGACTTTAAGTGATCGTGGCCTGAACATGCAGGAGGGTGAAAGGCGTGCAAGGAATTGTGTTAATTGGAACGATATGGTATACCGGGGTCGACGTGCTGTCAATGTATTGAATCAGGGCATGTGAAGGGTCTGGGGTAAACCATGGAAAGTTCTGTGGGACGTGGACGTGGAAAGGGAGCTGTGGTTTCTATGTATTGTTACATGACAGCTAGAGACTGAGTGTGAACGAATGTAGCCTTTGTTGTCCTTTTCTAGCGCTACCTCGCGCACATGAGAGGGGATGGGGTCGTTATTTCATGTGTAGCGGGTTAGCGATGGGAGAGAATAAAGACAGACAGTATGATATATATATATATATATATATATATATATATATATATATATATATATATATATATATATATATATATGTGTGTGTGTGTGTGTGTGTGTGTCTGTGTGTGTATATATATGTATGCGTTGAGATGTATAGGTATGTATATTTGCGTGTGTGGACGTGTATGTATATACATGTGTATGTGGGTGGGTTGGGCCATCCTTTCGTCTGTTTCATTGCGCTACGTCGCTAACGTGGGAGACAGCAACAAAGCAAAATAAATAGATAAATAAAATATATATATATATGGATAGGACATGAACTCACACATGCACGCAAAAAAATATGTAAATGTACCCATGCCCAACCGCGGAGCAACAGTCAAACAGAACACACACACACACACACACACACACACATACACACACACACACACACACACACACACACACACACACACACACACACACACACATACACACGTGAATAAGATGGGAATTTCATATATATACCGTAATTTCCGATTCATCCTGAAATAGTGAGATCATCGAACGAAGCAGTAAATAGGGAATGATAAACGGAAATTGGAAACCGCGTTGATCACCAGGTTTCCTTTCGCTTACAACCAGAGTGTTATATTTGAAATTATGGGTCACATGACATTAACATTTAGTGTATCCACCCCGGTTAAAGGTGAGAGTAGAGAGACTAATAGGTGTATTTGTGTCCAGAAATTAGACAGTATAGCCGAACAGACATGAACGCACAAGTCATACGTAGCCAGGATGGGCTAGACTTTCAGCTTAGCTTATCTTTAGAGAATTTGCCAAAATAACTTGGTTGAAACCCGAAAGAGTGTGGACGAAGCTGTAAAGAAAGGTGAGAGGGATGTCGACAGTGAATTTTCCGGTATGTGCCAAGGTGAGGATGAGGGAATTAAGATAACATCCATAGAAAATAGAAAAGACGTGGTTGGAGTAGATTACATAGAAGAGATAGTGATGGAATTTGAAAATATTGCATAGCATCATGAGAGGTGCCAGAAAGTGATAAGGAAACTGATAATCTGGAGATCTCCATGGAGCGGCAGGAGGAAGATTAAATAGTTCGAGGAGGTCTGCGATGTGGTACTATATAGGGAAGTACAGTAAAAACCTCGATTCAAGAGACTTCGGGAACAACGGACATTGTCCTCCAGTCCTGAGAAAGTTGTTTACAACTCTGTTATACGAGATGGTTTAGATTCCATCATCAGTTACGTCAACACATCATCAACTGACTGTGAAGTGCAAGCAAATTATGAACATTGTCATGCATTTAGGAAAATCATAATAAGGTTGCAGTACTACAGTATGATTAAACTGAAGTATGACTTCTTCAAACCTGCTGCAGCTGCTGATCTTCCTACAGCACAACCACGAACCAGTGAGCGGCCGCTGGAGCATCACAGCTCTACACCACAACCCTCTACTAACATGAGGCCACGGGAGAATCATTGCTACTCGAAATAAAAGTTATCCTGGGTCACCATTATCGATCAAGGTAATATAAATACTCATGGATCAAACACCAATCTCCGTTAAGTCGAGGGTATACTGTGCTAAGATATACTGAGAATCTGAAAAAAAAAAAAATCTCTGCAGAGGATGGAAACAATGGGACGAGAGGAAAGTTCTAAGATTGTTGGGAAAGCTACAGATTAGAGACAGGGAAAATGGTAGAGACTTTCTGACACTGACTTAGGTAGCCACAACACGATATTGAATGACGCAGTAGAGGAGTTTCACAGGACATAGCGATTGGTCATTCAGTCTTCTTCATTCCAATAAAGAATATTTTAGCGCATGAAGTTTACTCTGTGGTAGCATGTTGACGACCCTACTTGTGATTTGTGTCAGCGTTAACAACAGCACTCCCGACTATATATATATATATATATATATATATATATATATATATATGTATATAAATTTTTTTTTTTTTTTTTTTAAACTATTCGCCATTTCCCGCATTAGCGAGGTAGCGTTAAGAACAGAGGACTGAGCCTTTGAGGGACTACCCTCACCTGGCCCAATTCTCTGTTCCTTCTTTTGGAAAATTAAAAAAAAAAAAACGAGAGGGGAGGATTTCCTGCCCCCCGCTCCCTCCCCTTTTAGTCGCCTTCTACGACACACAGGGAATACGTGGGAAGTATTCTTGCTCCCCTATCCCCAGGGATATATATATATATATATATATATATATATATATATATATATATATATATATATATATATATATTTTTTTTTTTTTTTTTTTTTTTTTATACTTTGTCGCTGTCTCCCGCGTTTGCGAGGTAGCGCAAGGAAACAGACGAAAGAAATGGCCCAACCCCCCCATACACATGTACATACACACGTCCACACACGCAAATATACATACCTACACAGCTTTCCTTGGTTTACCCCGGACGCTTCACATGCCTTGATTCAATCCACTGACAGCACGTCAACCCCTGTATACCACATCGCTCCAATTCACTCTATTCCTTGCCCTCCTTTCACCCTCCTGCATGTTCAGGCCCCGATCACACAAAATCCTTTTCACTCCATCTTTCCACCTCCAATTTTGTCTCCCTCTTCTCCTCGTTCCCTCCACCTCCGACACATATATCCTCTTGGTCAATCTTTCCTCACTCATTCTCTCCATGTGCCCAAACCATTTCAAAACACCCTCTTCTGCTCTCTCAACCACACTCTTTTTATTTCCACACATCTCTCTTACCCTTACGTTACTTACTCGATCAAACCACCTCACACCACACATTGTCCTCAAACATCTCATTTCCAGCACATCCATCCTCCTGCGCACAACTCTATCCATAGCCCACGCCTCGCAACCATACAACATTGTTGGAACTACTATTCCTTCAAACATACCCATTTTTGCTTTCCGGGATAATGTTCTCGACTTCCACACATTTTTCAAGGCTCCCAAAATTTTCGCCCCCTCCCCCACCCTATGATCCACTTCCGCTTCCATATATATATATATATATATATATATATATATATATATATATATATATATATATATATTTTTTTTTTTTTTTTCTTTGTCGCTGTCTCCCACGTTTGCGAGGTAGCGCAAGGAAACAGACGAAAGAAATGGCCCAACCCATCCCCATACACATGAATATACATACGTCCACACACGCAAATATACATACCTACACAGCTTTCCATGGTTTACCCCAGACGCTTCACATGCCCTGATTCAATCCACTGACAGCACGTCAACCCCGGTATACCACATCGATCCAATTCACTCTATTCCTTGCCCTCCTTTCACCTTCCTGCATGTTCAGGCCCCGATCACACAAAATCTTTTTCACTCCATCTTTCCACCTCCAATTTGGTCTCCCACTTCTCCTCGTTCCCTCCACCTCCGACACATATATCCTCTTGGTCAATCTTTCCTCACTCATTCTCTCCATGTGCCCAAACCATTTCAAAACACCCTCTTCTGCTCTCTCAACCACGCTCTTTTTATTCCACACATCTCTCTTACCCTTACGTTACTTACTCGATCAAACCACCTCACACCACACATTGTCCTCAAACATCTCATTTCCAGCACATCCATCCTTCTGCGCACAACTCTATCCATAGCCCACGCCTCGCAACCATACAACATTGTTGGAACAACTATTCCTTCAAACATACCCATTTTTGCTTTCCGAGATAATGTTCTCGATTTCCACACATTCTTCAAGGCTCCCAGGATTTTCGCCCCCTCCCCCACCCTATGATCCACTTCCGCTTCCATGGTTCCATCCGCTGCCAGATCCACTCCCAGATATCTAAAACACTTTACTTCCTCCAGTTTTGCTCCATTCAAACTTACCTCCCAATTGACTTGACCCTCAACCCTACTGTACCTAATAACCTTGCTCTTATTCACATTTACTCTTAACTTTCTTCTTTCACACACTTTACCAAACTCAGTCACCAGCTTCTGCAGTTTCTCACATGAATCAGCCACCAGCGCTGTATCATCAGCGAACAACAACTGACTCACTTCCCAAGCTCTCTCATCCCCAACAGACTTCATACTTGCCCCTCTTTCCAAAACTCTTACATTCACCTCCCTAACAACCCCATCCATAAACAAACTAAACAACCATGGAGACATCACACACCCCTGCCGCAAACCTACATTCACTGAGAACCAATCACTTTCCTCTCTTCCTACACGTACACATGCCTTACATCCTCGATAAAAACTTTTCACTGCTTCTAACAACTTTCCTCCCACACCATATATTCTTAATACCTTCCGCAGAGCATCTCTATCAACTCTATCATATGCCTTCTCCAGATCCATAAATGCTACATACAAATCCATTTGCTTTTCTAAGTATTTCTCACATACATTCTTCAAAGCAAACACCTGATCCACACATCCTCTCCCACTTCTGAAACCACACTGCTCTTCCCCAATCTGATGCTCCGTACATGCCTTCACCCTCTCAATCAATACCCTCCCATATAATTTACCAGGAATACTCAACAAACTTATACCTCTGTAATTTGAGCACTCACTCTTATCCCCTTTGCCTTTGTACAATGGCACTATGCACGCATTCCGCCAATCCTCAGGCACCTCACCATGAGTCATACATACATTAAATAACCTTACCAACCAGTCAACAATACAGTCACCCCCTTTTTTAATATATTCCACTGCAATACCATCCAAACCTGCTGCCTTGCCAGCTTTCATCTTCCGCAAAGCTTTTACTACCTCTCCTCTGTTTACCAAATCATTTTCCCTAACCCTCTCACTTTGCACACCACCTCGCCCAAAACACCCTATATCTGCCACTCTATCATCAAACACATTCAACAAACCTTCAAAATACTCACTCCATCTCCTTCTCACATCACCACTACTTGTTATCACCTCCCCATTTGCGCCCTTCACTGAAGTTTCCATTTGCTCCCTTGTCTTACGCACTTTATTTACCTCCTTCCAGAACATCTTTTTATTCTCCCTAAAATTTGATGATACTTTCTCACCCCAACTCTCATTTGCCCTCTTTTTCACCTCTTGCACCTTTCTCTTGACCTCCTGTCTCTTTGTTTTATACATCTCCCACTCAACTGCAATTTTTCCCTGCAAAAATCCTCCAAAAGCCTCTCTCTTCTCTTTCACTAATAATCTTACTTCTTCATCCCACAACTCACTACCCTTTCTAATCAACCCACCTCCCACTCTTCTCATGCCACAAGCATCTTTTGCGCAATCCATCACTGATTCCCTAAATACATCCCATTCCTCCCCCACTCCCCTTACTTCCATTGTTCTCACCTTTTTCCATTCTGTACTCAGTCTCTCCTGGTACTTCCTCACACAAGTCTCCTTCCCAAGCTCA
Source organism: Panulirus ornatus (assembly GCF_036320965.1). NCBI lineage: Eukaryota > Metazoa > Arthropoda > Malacostraca > Decapoda > Palinuridae > Panulirus > Panulirus ornatus. The sequence continues at coordinate 19,247,016 of NC_092227.1, forward strand.
CTTACTCTCTCCACCCTCTTCACCCCAACATTCACTCTTCTTTTCTGTAAACCCATACAAATCTTCACCTTAGCCTCCACAAGATAATGATCAGAAATCCCTCCAGTTGCACCTCTCAGCACATTAACATCCAAAAGTCTCTCTTTCGCGCGCCTGTCAATTAACACGTAATCCAATAACGCTCTCTGGCCATCTCTCCTACTTACATACGTATACTTATGTATATCTCGCTTTTTAAACCAGGTACTCCCAATCACCAGTCCTTTTTCAGCACATAAATCTACAAGCTCTTCACCATTTCCATTTACAACACTGAACACCCCATGTATACCAATTATTCCCTCAACTGCCACATTACTCACCTTTGCATTCAAATCACCCATCACTATAACCCGGTCTCGGGCATCAAAACCACTAACACACTCATTCAGCTGCTCCCAAAACACTTGCCTCTCATGATCTTTCTTCTCATGTCCAGGTGCATATGCACCAATAATCACCCATCTCTTTTCCATCAACTTTCAGTTTTATCCATATTAATCGAGAATTTACTTTCTTACATTCTATCACATACTCCCACAACTCCTGTTTCAGGAGTACTGCTACTCCTTCCCTCGCTCTTGTCCTCTCACTAACCCCTGACTTTATTCCCAAGACATTCCCAAACCACTCTTCCCCTTTACCCTTGAACTTCGTTTCACTCAGAGCCAAAACATCCAGGTTCCTTTCCTCAAACATACTACCTATCTCTCCTTTTTTCACATCTTGGTTACATCCACACACATTTAGACACCCCAGTCTGAGCCTTCGAGGAGGATGAGCACTCCCCGCGTGACTCCTTCTTCTGTTTCCCATTTTAAAAAAGTTAAAAAATACAAGGAGGGGAGGATTTCTGGCCCCCCGCTCCCGTCCCCTCTAGTCGCCTTCTACGACACGCGAGGAATGCGTGGGAAGTACTCTTTCACCCCTATCCCCAGGGATAATGGATATATATATATACATATATATATACATACACATACATACGCACATATACACACACACACACATATACATATATATACATATGAAAAATTTAAGAAACAATTTAGAAAACTGAAACTTCTAGCTTGAAATGAAATGAGAAATGAATGTCACATAATGGTTCAACTTCTGGCTATGGAACAGGGAAATGTATAATTTATTTACACAAACGTCAATAGCAGTTCTCATCAATTTAACCACTGTATCAATAAGCTTCAATGTCTAAGGTACATTTTTTCCAGTTTCACTATTTTCTTGTCAAAGCACCATGTATGAAAACTATCACTCCAGTAACAACTATAAGCATATGCTTCCCCTTTAAAAAAGTTCTGGGGAAGTCTGTCTCCATACACTGCGGGACACTCTACCACCTGGCGAGGTTTGTGTTGCAATGGTTCTTGATTCACAAACGTAGTAGCATCACTGGTGGGCGGAAGAACATTCTTGTAACCACAGCAAGGATCACAGTCCTTGCAACTCCATTATGATGGTTCTTCTCATGACGCGACGCTTAAGCTGTGACCATGGTTGAGAGCAGCCATTCCCGGCATATATATATATATATATATATATATATATATATATATATATATATATATATATATATACGAATAAAGTGCATATGAACGCGCACCTTCATAGAACATACAAACCTCCAACAGCCAGGATCGAACCTGGGACCCCTGTGCAAGAGGCAGGCATGCTAACCGCTAGGCTATGGGACTGTTGTACAGTTAGGTTCGGTAAAACGCTATCAGCTGGCTATGTGCGTCTGTTCGGAAACAACCAAGTATAGACCCCGTTGCTCACCATTGTGAGACGAAGGGTATTCGAGTACTCAGAATTTCGAATAGTTGTTTCCTATTATACAGTCCCATAGCCTAGCGGTTAGCATGCCTGCCTCTTGCACAGGGGTCCCAGGTTCGATCCTGGCTGTTGGAGGTTTGTATGTTCGATATATATATATATATATATATATATGGAAAGGATCACAATTTTGCGCGTGATCAAGATATTCCTGAGTCCACGGGGAAAATGAAACACGATAAGTTCTCAAGTGCACTTTCCTGTAATAATCACATCATCAGGAGACACAAGAGAGAAATATAACAGTCAGTTGATATACATCGAAGAGACGAAGCTAGGACGCCATTTGGTTAACATGCGATTGTCCAAGACAGACAATGAACGTTCATAACCTTATCATTTTACAAATTCTATCAACAGTAAAGTTATCTAATTTGTATAGACCATCACTAATATAATTCTTTGTGTATTTGATAATAGAAGATTCAATGATACTTCTCGTGGTAATAGAGTTATAGTTAATAACTGAGATGGCATTACTCTAGTTAATACAATTATCATAGATTTTAACGTGATTAAACAAGGCGTTTGATTTTTGTCCCGTTCTTATGTCATATTCATGTTGCTTAAGTCTAACTGAATGATCCTTACCAGTCTGCCCAACATAAAACTTATCACAATTTCTACATGGCACTTTATTGATGCGTCCAGGAGAATTTTCTGGTGAATTCCTGATTGAGATATTCTTTATAGTATTATTGTTGATGAAGGCAACATTTACATTAAAGGATTTAAGCAACATGGGAAGTAAAGTGAAATTATTTTCAAAAGGGAGAACTAAAAGACTCTTGTTGTCAATGAGAGGTTTGGGTTCATCTCTATAAAATTATTTCTTTGCTAACCTAAGGGATTTATCAATGAAAGATCTAGGGTACTTTAACTTAGATCCAATAGAATATATCTTTCAAGCTCATCATCAATAAACTCTGGGCTGCAAATACGTAATGCCCTAAGGAACTTAGATTGAAATGACGATGATTTAACTCTGTCATGTTGAGATGAGTAATAATGGATATATGAGCATACATTGGTAAGTTTTCTGTATATGCTAAAGTTAAGCTTGTTTGCTTGCCTATGGATCATGCAATCTGAAAATGGTAACATGCCATTATTTTCATTTTC
>NC_092227.1:19550127-19630127 GCF_036320965.1 Panulirus ornatus
ACTTTTGTTGAAGGTCGTGATCTGTGTTACTTATCTGGAGCCATGGTCCTGCTTCCTGCCACCGACCGGGTCCTGCTCACGTTATGACAGGATGTCAAGACTACTCCAGAGATTTTATCGTTGTACACAAGAGTGCTGCACCTCCATCATACATACGACACCAGGGTGACTCTCCCTGGATCACCCACCACATCAAGCGACTTATGCTGCATAGAAATCGTGCGTTCAACGTCCAGAAGGATGGCCTCTGCCAACAACTTCGCAACAAAGTGCAACGCGAAGCATGAGATGCGAGGAACGCCTATTACCCAAACAAGATGCAACATCTAAAGCGGGTCAGCGTTATGATAGAATAAAAAGATAACTGGCTGTAGCAAGACAAAACTTTCCTCCTTTTCTTCTATTGATCTTCTGGTGAAAATATGCAAAGAATTCTCCCATGAATTGGCTACACCGGTAACCGAAATAATTAGTGATTCATTCACACATCTAAATGGCGCACAGCCTGGGAGACAGCGTGTGTCACTCCACTACCAAATCCACCAACTCAGAGCCTCTTAATAGCTTACGCTCTGTTGCCATTGCTCCAATGCCCGGTCTAATTTGGGAAAGTTTGTACTTGACTGAGCCTATGTTGACATTTCTGATTCAGTAAACCCGAAGAAGTTTGGAAACATGAAGTCTTCCTCTAACACTCGCTGCCTTGTATACTTCATAGACTTCATTTACCTCAGCTTGAAAAAGCGCAAGACCTCGGTAGCACTCACCTTCGTAGACTGTACGAACGTTTTCAACTTGGTAAACCAAAACATCATCATAAGGTGAGCCGTCGACCTGGGGTTACGGAGGCGTCTCGTCTCTTGGCTGGTGGACTTCCTGACCGGGCGACATCACACCGTCCGTTTTAGGGGAGCTACATGTCGTGTACCGCAGGGCGGGCACCGAGATGGGGCCGCACTACTTCCTCATCCTTATCAGTGACGTCCTAAAGGACATAAACCACCGCTGGAAGTATGTACACGACTCCACCTTCGGCATCACTATCAGCAACAACTCTCCTGACTTCAGTGCCTTTCAACAACCCCTAGAAATGAAGGACGCCCAAAGACTTTACCATCAACCAAACCAAGACTGTGATGCAGACAACATCCCGCCCCCTGACATCACACAAGGCCCTGAGATCCTTCAGGTAGTCAGCGACTTCAAAACTCTTGGTGTCGATGATTTAAACTGGAGGAGTCATGTCAGTACTATCAACAATCCTTCTTCATGGAGTCTGTACCTTCTCCGCCGGTTGGCAGTACTAGGCGCTCCGCTAATTGAGCTCAGGAATGTCTATACCATCTCCATTCTGCCTAAGCTCACCTTACGCCTCCCCAGCCTGGTCCTCCTCATTAACAGCTACACAGAAGGACCAGCTCGAACGAGTGCAAAAAAGGGCACGCGGAATCATCTTGGATCCATCTTACACTCCCACCAAGAGGCTCTCATCTTGCTGAACCTGTCCACCCTCACCGATCAACACCAGCAGCTCACACGGCAGTTGGCAATAAACTGCTGACACACTCCCATCACAGAGACTTTCTTGCCCCCGACTCTCCTCCATGACGGACCGCCGTTCGTCACCACGATCACCTTGTTCCAGTCAGATCTCGTATAGACAGATGTAAGAGCAGTCCTATACCTACCACTGTGAACGTCATGAATATTCTACGAATAATCTACTAAGCAAGGAAACTGCTCACTTATCTCTTAGTCTATGTGGTACATCAACTACTGTATTACTTAAATTTGAGATGCATATCATAGTTGTGTCCTAACGTAGGATGTGAACAGCTTGTTGAATATTTCCTTATCCATATGACTATTCATCACTCAAAGTTCAAATAAGTGCATAATGCATAAACCATAGCACTGCCACCCTGACCATCTAGATGTACCTAACTCACGTGCATCACCAAAGCGTGGAACCATCCAGCTCACTTTGATCTTAACCTCTTTATGATAAGTTAACTGGTTACTATCATGACCTTCAAGTACAATAATATCTGTAATAACTAAACTGTGTATCTTTAGCCAAATGGTTACCTAAATTCAATAAACCGCTTCTTATCTATACTATTTGATCTTTACATCTGTTTAATATTGTGCCATCGTAACAGAACAGCGTCACCAAAACAGTTCTCCCACTTAAACGAAGTCGAATTAACATTCTTTTAAATTGTTAAGGGCGCATATGTCAGATGAACTGTCTCAACACTTGTATGATTCTGTATCACGTTGAAGCAAGCAACACTACTTCATGTGTACTAGGCACATTCGCTTGCAGACAGCTGTATCTCCTTCACAGACCTCAAGATTGCATTTCATGTTGGAGAACTAGCCTTCCTTCGAATCAATGGGAAGCTCCTCAGTTGGATGAGGTTTAAGTTCCAAAGTTCTGTTTAGTCAAACATTGACTTACACCGAATCTTATGGATGAAGTCTCAGGGGTGGAGTACCAGCCCCCGCTCTCCTCAGTGTCTTGATGCATGAAACTCATGCAAGACCTGGAAGTAAGAGACGGGCAAACCATCAAGTACGCAGGCACCACCTGTATTAGCGCATACTCTCCACAACGGCTACAAGACTTTCTCACAAAGCTTTTTCAGTCTTCACTAGGGTTCACGTGAACCAGTCATGTTAACTGATAAGACTATAATACTCATTAAGAATTAAAAGTCTGCTACTAGACGTAATCCTTCCAACGTTAACAACATTGTAGCCAGACAATATCAAAGCTGGAGGTACTTAGCTGTGACAACAGACTCTGCGTAACGGCCAGCCGTGTATGTTGAGCTGAAAGAAACGCCTTGAACACCTTGTTAAACCTTTAAAGTTACTTGTAGGCAATAAGGCTGGATATACTATCAACATTGCTAATACATTTTATTTCCTGTACATTATATCTGTTATAAACTATTATGCCATACACACACTCGTAAACTTAACACCTGTTATCTTAACCATATGAAGTCATGCAAGTTGACGTTATGAGGCTCATCGTCGGTTGTCCCACGAGAACAAGAACTGTAACGACGAGAACAATTGTTGCCCATTATAATTATTGACAAGGTTCAGACCCTTACCTGCGTTAGGGGAACCAAATGCCTTTAAACGACCCAGCCTCGTCCCCCAAGCCATACATTGAAGAACAACAGCTCTTCCATCTCCTTTACTCGATGAATGATAAACACAGAAAACCGAACTTGGTTCAGCATCATATACCTTAACCCCAAGGGCATCAACTCTCCCATTAGAATGGACCCTCCCATCATTAGAATTGAATGCTGGGGAACAGATAAAGCTGACCTACACCTGGCTTCACGAGTCCAGGAAGGATCCGTTCACTTGTCAATAGCTTGGGAACATAATATTACAAACCACGAACACTGTACTAATTGCTACGCCTCTACATTGTTAACGTGCATTTGCTGACAGTGCCTTGCATGAGAGCGGGAGAGCCGGTTGTGCGGGAGTCATGCATGATAGATAGGTGGATGTGTTGGGGCCACTCGTGTTCGACTCAACAAGTGGGTAAGCACAACTGAGCTAATGGGGATCTACAGAGAAGTGTAACACCTTATCAATAACTCATAATGTGTCATTCGTTTACAGTTTACGAGCTTGTGTTTTGACGAATCTATAACACGGCTTCACTGGTGTCTTGTCGCTTCCACAGACTAGTGTGTAACAAGGAATCCGCTGATGTAATATCGTTTCGGCCCCCCTCGCGTGGATATTCTGCTGACTGGCATTCGATACGTCGTTGATCGTAGTACAGCTAGTAAGGATTCCCGTTCATTAACTCACCTCATAAGCTGATCAATCGACGTCAAATAATTTCCTGTATCTCCGGCTGGAAGCAGTGTAGCTAACTCAACGCTTAAGATTCATGTCTCGTGCGTGAGTGTTTATGAACTATTCTCGTATACAACTGTGTTATACCAGTAATACATTCTGTGAGACACTATCACACTCGATTTTCGTTGTTCCCAGATGTGAGCGATGATCATTACTACGTGATAACCCGTAACTCAATACACAGTTCATATATCGTACTTAACCATGCCAGTGCCTTTAGGCATACTCCCCAACTGCTGTGAGTTTATTTGATCTGGTAATAACTACCCAGTAGTGGCTGATTTTCTCTTATCCAGCCACGTAGCGCAGGAGTGTCCTGTGAGTAGCGAGGGTTAGGATAGTCAGCATGTGTTACCTTGCTGGAGGACCACTTACCTTCCTTCCACGCAAGAGTCTTCTTTGTGTATTCTAACTTTTTTTGTATGTGATGTGCGCGTGTGTACACATTAGCCAGATGAAGCACTAGATAGATAGACATAACTTTTTACAAGTGTTTCCCTGACCTCCAGGCTCCTCCCGTCGTATCACGCATCTTGTATTTTTTGCAGCTTTGAATTCATACCAGCGGCAAGGCCACTTGAGAAGGTCGTTATCGTTAGCATCAGCCGGAACTCTATAGATACCATTATACTGAGACCTTAATTGCACCGACCGGGCAAGTGGAATCAAATCCGCCAACATCCTACAGAATTTTACTGTTTGTATGATAGAAGCGTGATAATTGGCAGTCCGAATAAGGACTCTGTACTATTCATAGGAGCATGTAAGCAGATCCATTACTAGCAGACGGTGGTCAGAATCCATTGATTCTCCAAGTTTTGATTGGGCTTCATTTTACGATCCTTTAGCAAGACACACACACACACACACACACACACACACACATATGGTCCTCCGTGGTATAGTGATTAGCGTTACTGACCATGGGTCGGCACGGGTCATTCCGGGGTCAGACTTGCATGCTTTCGAGTCCTAGGCGCTGCAGTCGGTCTACACACAACCCGGGTATTCATCCTTCCCTCGGGGCTGGTCGAGAAATGGATATCTGGCTTCAGCAGGTGTGCGCGCGAGCGTGTGTGTGTGTGTGTGTGTGTGTGTGTGTGTGTGTGTGTGTGTGTATACAGGAGCATATAGACGAAAGAAATGGCCCAACCCACCACATAAACATGTATATACATAGACACCCACACACGCACATGGTTTACCCCAGACGCTTCACATGCCCTGGTTCAATCCATTGAGAGCACGTCGAGCACAGTATACCACATCGTTCCAATTCACTCTATTCCTTGCACGCCTTTCACCCTCCTCCATCTTCAGGCCCCGATCGCTCAAAATCTTTTTCACTCCATCCTTCCACCTCCAATTTGGTCTCCCGCTTCTCGTTCTCTCACCCTCTGACACATATATCCTCTCTGTCAATCCTTCCTTACTCATTCTCTCCATGTGACCAAACCATTGTTGACTGGTTGGTAAGGTTATTTAATGTATGTATGATTCATGGTGAGTTGCCTGAGGATTGGTGGAATGCTTGCATAGTGCCATTGTACAAAGGCAAAGGGGATAAGAGTGAGTGCTCAAATTACAGAGGTATAAGTTTGTTGAGTATTCCTGGTAAAGTATATGGGAGGCTATTGATTGAGAGGGTGAAGGCATGTACAGAGCATCAGATTGGGGAAGAGCAGTGTAGTTTCAGAAGTGGTAGAGGATGTGTGGATCAGGTGTTTGCGCTGAAGAATGTATGTGAGAAATACTTAGAAAAGCAAATGGATTTGTATGTAGCATTTATGGATCTGGAGAAGGCATATGATAGAGTTGATAGAGATGCTCTGTGGAAGGTACTAAGAATATATGGTGTGGGAGGAAAGTTGTTAGAAGCAGTGAAAAGTTTTTATCGAGGATGTAAGGCATGTGTACGTGTAGGAAGAGAGGAAAGTGATTGGTTCCCAGTGAATGTAGGTTTGCGGCAGGGGTGTGTGATGTCTCCATGGTTGTTTAATTTGTTTATGGATGGGGTTGTTAGGGAGGTGAATGCAAGAGTTTTGGAAAGAGGGGCAAGTATGAAGTCTGTTGGGGGTGAGAGAGCTTGGGAAGTGAGTCAGTTGTTGTTCGCTGATGATACAGCGCTGGTGGCTGATTCATGTGAGAAACTGCAGAAGCTGGTGACTGAGTTTGGTAAAGTGTGTGAAAGAAGAAAGTTAAGAGTAAATGTGAATAAGAGCAAGGTTATTAGGTACAGTAGGGTTGAGGGTCAAGTCAATTGTGAGGTAAGTTTGAATGGAGAAAAACTGGAGGAAGTAAAGTGTTTTAGATATCTGGGAGTGGATCTGGCAGCGGATGGAACCATGGAAGCGGAAGTGAATCATAGGGTGGGGGAGGGGGCGAAAATCCTGGTAGCCTTGAAGAATGTTTGGAAGTCGAGAACATTATCTCGGAAAGCAAAGATGGGTATGTTTGAAGGAATAGTGGTTCTAACAATGTTGTATGGTTGCGAGGCGTGGGCTATGGATAAAGTTGTGCGCAGGAGGGTGGATGTGCTGGAAATGAGATGTTTGAGGACAATATGTGGTGTGAGGTGGTTTGATCGAGTAAGTAATGTAAGGGTAAGAGAGATGTGTGGAAATAAAAAGAGCGTGGTTGAGAGAGCAGAAGAGGGTGTTTTGAAATGGTTTGGGCACATGGAGAGAATGAGTGAGGAAAGATTGACCAAGAGCATATATGTGTCGGAGGTGGAGGGAACGAGGAGAAGTGGGAGACCAAATTGGAGGTGGAAAGATGGAGTGAAAAAGAGTTTGAGTGATCGGGGCCTGAACATGCAGGAGGGTGAAAGGCGGGCAAGGAATAGAGTGAATTGGATCGATGTGGTATACCGGGGTCGACGTGCTGTCAATGGATTGAATCAGGGCATGTGAAGCGTCTGGGGTAAACCATGGAAAGTTGTGTGGGGCCTGGATGTGGAAAGGGAGCTGTGGTTTCGGTGCATTATTACATGACAGACAGAGACTGAATGTGAACGTATGAGGCCTTTGTTGTCTTTTCCTAGGACAACCTCGCACACATGAGGGGGGAGGGGGATGTTATTCCATGTGTGGCGAGGTGGCGATGGGAATGAATAAAGGCAGACAGTATGAATTATGTACATGTGTATGTATGTATATGTCTGTGTGTGTATATATATGTGTACATTGAGATGTATAGGTATGTATATTTGCGTGTGTGGACGTGTATGTATATACATGAATATGGGGGTGTGTTGGGCCATTTCTTTCGTCTGTTTCCTTGCGCTACCTCGCAAACACGGGAAACAGAGACAAAGCAAATAAAAAAAGATACATATATATATATATATATATATATATATATATATATATATATATATATATATATATATATATATATTCCTATGAGTCCACGGGAAAATGAAACACGATAAGTTCCCAAGTGCACTTTCGTGTAATAATTACATAATAAGGGGAGACACAATATGGAAATATAACAGTCAGTTGATATTCATCGAAGAGATGAAGCTTGGACGCCATTTGGTAAAGATGCGATTGTCCAAGACAGACAAGGAGCGGTCATAAACTTATCATTTTACAAATTTTATCAAAAATAAAGTTATTTAATTTGTATAGACCATCACTTATATTAAGATTATAATTCTTTGTGTATTTAATAATAGAAGATTCAATGATATTTCTCTTGGTAATAGAGTTAGAGTTAATAACTGAGATGGCATTACTTCAGTCAATACAATGATCATAGTTTTTAACGTGATTAAACAAGGCATTTGATTCTTGTCGTGTTCTTATACTATATTTATGTTGCTTAAGTCTAACAGAAAGATCTTACCAGTCTGAGCAAAATAAAATTTATCACAAATTCCACTTGGCACTTTATAGATGCATCTAGGAGAATTTTCTGGTGAATTCCTGATTAAGTTATTCCTTATAGGTCTATTGTTGCTGAAGGCAAGATTTGCATTAAAGGATTTCAGCAACATGTGAAGTAAAGTAAAATCATTATTATAAAGGAGAACTAAAAGATTCTTGGTGTCAATGGGAGGTTTGGGCTCAACTCTATAAAATGATTTCTTTGCTAACTTAAGGGATTTATCTATGAAAGATCTAGGGTACTTTAACTTAGATTAATAGAATATATCTTCTCAAACTCATCATCAAGAAACTCTGGACTGCAATGCGTATTATTGATAATACGTATTTGCAGTCCAGTTTATTGATGATGAGTTTATTGATGCATGTCAACTGACTGTTATACTTCTCTCTTGTGTCTCCCCTGATGATGTGATTATTACACGAAAGTGCACTTGGGAACTTATCGTGTTTCATTTTAGCCGTGGAGTCGTAGGAACATCCTTATCACGCGCAAAATTGTGATCCTTTCCAATATATATATATATATATATATATATATATATATATATATATATATATATATATATATTTTTTTTTTTTTTTTTCCAAAAGAAGGAACAGAGGGGGCCAGGTGAGGATATTCCAAAAAAGGCCCAGTCCTCTGTTCTTAACGCTACCTCGCTAACGCGGGAAATGGCGAATAGTTTAAAAGAAAAGAAAGAAAGATATATATATATATATATATATATATATATATATATATATATATATATATATATATATATATATATCAAATCGTGTAATGTTCGCTTGTAAATCAATGTAAGGGATCTTAACATAGCACGCCCAAAAATTGAACCCTGGTCACCGGGAATGGTAAGCAGACGGTGTAACAACTTGAGCGCCAATAGGCACAAACCTACGCATATCTGGGACTACTTTCCACAGCTCTAGAGCCCCCAACTCACTCACTTACTGGGGCCTCTAGGAGGAGACAGGCCGCCCACACTGGTCCCGAGGACTGCGCAAATCAACTCGTGTCGATATGGGTCTGTTTGATAAGCTGGCAACAGCTGTAAGAACTCCAAATTCGACAGACAAGTAAAATTCCTCATGCAAAACAAGCTCACGGCAGCAGAAACTCCAACACAGCAACACAAAATGTATGTCTGCAACCGGACGCCAACAGCCTGCAAGACAGATGAACGCGTACGACGAAACTTCGTCTCCAGAAACATCAACCACACACACACACACACACACACACACACACACACACATATATATATATATATATATATATATATATATATATATATATATATATATATATATATATACACACACACACTATCCCTGGAGACAGCACGCTCGACATTCAGTTCTTCGCAACAGTCCTTCAGCCATGCCACAAACCATACCAAACCTACCACCAACCCTCGACTCAAACCAACTTACTCCTGCTTTACACTTTGGTAACTTATATTCATAGATTTCCCTTCCCACCAAACTCGACGTTGACAAAACACGCTGTCATGTTTGAGCTGTTTTGTCCCTCGTAAAATAAACAAGTCAGAATTAAATCCTCATTAATCCTTCCATTCATGATTTAATATCGATGATTTATTAACAGGCTGATCGTATACTGTTTTCAGTAGGATAAATGTATGGAGCTGACTCATATATGTGATTTATCTCATACATATTTATGCTAGTACGAGAATATTACGTCAATAACAGTGAACCAGTAAAACTACGACCGAGTCGTAGTGCGACACTCAGTCACATGTATGTCAACGTTTACAGTGGCGCAGCAGCAGTCAAACTACCTAGTCACCAGTTTCGCTGATCCTCGACAACACAACTACGTGAGTATACAACTGTCTAGTACGTCGTAGTGAAGAGAAGATAGGCTTAGGTGGAACACATGGAAGGACGTGAGAAGTGGAAGAGTTACAGCGAGGTATAACGGTAAGAAACAAAGGTGAGATAGATGAGAGTAGAAGCTCAGGGCAGCTGGTTATTATCAGGGTACACACGAGTCAGGTGGTGCTTAACATCCCTCATATCTTCTCGTTGCTGTGATCACGTGTAACAGTGCCAGGCATCATGATGGCCAGAACGAATATGAGTGATCACAACATCAACCTGTGGCCTTGTGAGACTGCTCACCTGCTGGTCAGTCTTACTCCCAGTAATTCTGCGGAAATACAGACATATTGCTTTCCCGTGAGCAAAGTTGGAGACTGAATGATCTCAATAGGCAGAAGTGTGGGAACTGTGTGTGCTTTCCACTCTACAGCTGAGAAGGTGCTCACCCATGATCGTGCCTGAGGAGTCTCGTCGACGGCACCAAGATCGTGTGAAGTCCTTTTTATGACATCCAGGACGGTCTACACTGTGTTGAAAGTCCTTAAGGTGCAATAACTGAAGACACAACAACTTGTTATATCGTCCCTTGGAGACAGTTGGGCATGTGTGAGTGAGGACCTGGCCGGCCTCAACTACCGAATAGCTAGAGTTGCTGCCAACCTGTGAAACCCGTGAACTGTGAGGAGGCTGTTTAATCCGTATATATTTGGGGATTAATCTTTAAGATAAGATAATCTCTAAATAGTAAATTCTAATTTTTGTACTTTTTCTATCAAAATACTGGAGGGTGAGAGGCGTGCAAGGAACAGAGTGAAGTGGAACGATGTGGTATACCGAGGTCGACGTGCTGTTAATGGACTGAATTAGGACATGTGCAACGTTTGGGGTAAACCATGGAAAGGTCTGTGATGCATGGATGTGGATAGGGAGCTGTGGTTTCGGTGCATTACACATGACGGCTAGAGACTGAGTGTGAACGAATGTGGCCTTTTTTGTCTGTTTTCTTGGCGCTACCTCGCTGAAGAATGGGGTAGCGATGCTGTTTCCTATGGGGCACGGTACCGCCGGGAATAGATGAAGGCAAGCAAGTATGAATATGTGCATATGTGTATATATGTATATGTCTGTGTATGTATATGTATGTATATGTGTATATATTGATGTGTAAATGTATGCATATACACATGGCCCAACCCAAACCACATACACATGTATATACATACACGTCCACACATGCACATATACATACTTATACATCTCAACGTATACATATATATATATATATATATATATATATATATATATATATATATATATATATATATATATATATATATATATATATATATTTTTTTTTTTTTTTTTTTTTTTTTTTTTTATACTTTGTCGCTGTCTCCCGCGTATTGCGAGGTAGCGCAAGGAAACAGACGAAAGAAATGGCCCAACCCCCCCCATACACATGTACATACACACGTCCACACACACAAATATACATACCTACACAGCTTTCCCTGGTTTAACCCAGACGCTTTACATGCCCTGGTTCAATTAATTGACAGCACGTCGACCCCGGTATACCACATCGCTCCAATTCACTCTATTCCTTGCACGCCTTTCACCCTCTTGCATGTTCAGGCCCCAATCCCTCAAAGTCTTTTTCACTCCATCCTTCTACCTCCAACTTGGTCTCCCACTTCTCGTTCCCTCCACCTCTGACACATATATCCTCTTGGTCAATCTTTCCTCACTCATTCTCTCCATGTGACCAAATCCTTTCAATAAACCCTCTTCTGCTCCCTCAACCACACTCTTTTTATTACAACACATCTGTCTCACCCTTTCATTACTTACTCGATCAAGGCACCTCACACCACATATTGTCCTAAAACATTTCATTTCCAACACATCCACCCTCCTCTGCACAACCCTATCTATAGCCCATGCCTCGCAACCATATAACATTGTTGGAACCACTATTCCTTCAAACATACCCATTTTTTGCTTTCCGAGATAATGTTCTCGCCTTCCACACATTCTTCAACGCTCGCAGAACCTTCGCCCCCTTCCCTACCATGTGACTCACTTCCGCTTCCATGGTTCCATCCGCTGCCAAATCCACTCCCAGATATCTAAAACACTTCACTTCCTCCAGTTTTTCTTCATTCAAACTTACCTCCACAATTGACCTGTCCCTCAACCCTACTGGACCTAATAAGCTTGATCTTATTCACATTTACTCTCAGCTTTCTTCTTTCATTCACCTTACCAAGCTCAGTCACAAGCTTCTCAATTTCTAACCCGAATCAGCCACCAGCGCTGTATCGACAGCGAACAACAAATGACTCACTTCCCAAGCTCTCTCATCCACAACAGACTGCATACTTGCCCCTCTCCCCAAAACTCTTGCATTCACCTCCCTAACAACTCCATCCATAAACAAATTAAACAGCCAGAGACATCACGCACCCCTGCCGCAAACCGACATTCACAGGGAACCAATCAGCTTTCCTCTCTTTCTACTCGTACACATGCCTTACATCCTCGATAAAAAACTTTTCACTGCTTCTAACAACTTGCCTCCCACACCATATACTCTTGATATATATCATATATATATATATATATATATATATATATATATATATATATATATATATATATATATATATATATATGTATATATACATATATATATATATATCCCTGGGGACAGGGGAGAAAGAATACTTTACATGTATTCCCTGCGTGCCGTAGAAGGCGACTAAAAGGGGAGGGAGCAGGGGGGCTGGAAATCCTCCCCTCTCATTATTTTTTTTAATTTTCCAAAAGAAGGAACAGAGAAGGGGGCCAGGTGAGGATATTCCCTCAAAGGCCCAGCCCTCTCTTCTTAACGCTACCTCGCTAACGCGGGAAATGACGAATAGTTTGAAAGAAAAAAGAATATATATATATATATATATATATATATATATATATATATATATATATATATATATATATATATATATGTATATATTATTTTCTTTTATTATACTTTCTCGCTGTCTCTCGATTTAGCGAGGTAGCGCAAGGAAACAGACGAAAGAATGGCCCAACCCACCCACATATACATGCATATACGTACACGTCTACACACACAGACATATACATATATACACATGTACATAATTCATACTGTCTGCTCTTATTCATTCCCGTCGCCACCCCGCCACACATGAAATGACAACCCCCTTCCCCCCGCATGTGCGCGAGGTAGCACTAGGAAAAGAAAATAAAGGCCACATTCGTTCACACTCTGTCTCTAGCTGTCATGTAATAATGCACCGAAACCACAGCTCCCTTTCCACATCTAGGCTTCACAAAACTTTCCATGATTTACCCCAGATGCTTGACATGCCCTGGTTCAATCCATTGACAGCACGTCGAACCCGGTATACCAATTCGTTCCAATTCACTCTATTCCTTGGCCGCCTTTCACCCTCCTGCATGTTCAGGTCCCGATCACTCATAATCTTTTTCACTCCACCCTTCCACCTTTAATTTGGTCTCCCACTTCTCGTTCCCTCCACCTCTGATACATATATCCTCTTTGTCAATCTACCTTACTCATTCTATCCATGTGACCAAACCATTTCAAAACACTCTCTTCTGCTCTCTCAACCACACTCTTTTTATTACCTCACATCTCTCTTACCCTTTCATTACTTACTCGGTCAAACCATCTCACACCACATATTCTCCTCAAACATCTCATTTCCAGCACATCCACCCTCCTCCGCACAACTCTATCTATATCCCACGCCTCGCAACCATATAACATTGTCGGAACCACTATTCCTTCAAACATACCCATTTTTGCTTTCCAAGATAACGTTTTCGCATTCCACGCATTTTTCAACGCTCCCAGAACTTTCGCCCCCTCCCCCACCTATGACTCCCTTCAGCTTCCATGGTTCCATCCGCTGCCAAATCCACTCCCTGATCTCTAAAACCTTTCACCTCCTCAGCTTTTCTCCATGCAAACTTACTTCCCAATTGACTTGTCCCTCAACCCTACTGTACCTAATAACCTTGCTCTTACTCACATTCACTCTCGGCTTTCTTCTTTCACACACTTTCCCAAACTCAGTCACCGGCTTCTGCAGTTTCTCACCCCAATCAGCCACCAGCGATGTATCATCAGCGAACAACAACTGACTCACGTCCTAAGCTCTCTCATCCACAGCAGACTGCATATTTGCAGTGTGTATGTGTATATGTGTGTGTGTATATGTGTGTGTGTGTGTGTGTGTGTGTGTGTGTGTGTGTGTGTGTGTGTGTGTGTGTGTGTTTGCGTGTGTGTGTGTGTGTGTGTGTGTGTGTGTGTGTGTGTGTGTGTGCGCGCGCGTGTGTGTGTGTGCGCGCGTGTGTGTGTGTGTGCGCGCGTGTGTGTGTGTGTGTGTGTGTGTGTGTGTGTGTGTGTGTGTGTGTTGATGGGCTATTCTTTCCTTGTCTGTTTCCTGGCGTTACCTCACTGACGCGGGAAACGACAATCAAGTTCGATGAAAAAAGAAAATATAAGTATCACCCTGAGATATTCAGTCTTGGGTGTGACATCTTGTAAATGACGAACTTGCCAGGATCTAAACTTTCCTCCAAGATGGTAAACTTTTAAGGTGATCTGGACTGCTAGTGTGAAGTGGGAGTGATTTAGGATTTCTTAACAGTTTATTTCTTGGAACCATTTTGCCCATTCTTTCATTGTTGCTACTCTATGTGTAGGAGCAGCTGCTAAGATCATGGATCTTGGCGAATTATTTCAGTTAGGATAATCTTTGGGTTATTCAGGTGAAAATCTTAGGGAGTTCACAGTGAAAGAATAAGAGAACGCGCGGAGTGAGCGAGATTAACGACGGGATATGCGCAAAACTAAACCGAAGGATCAAAAAAGCATTTAAATGTACAGGAAGAGAACTATAAGGGTAAAGAAGAGAGGACAGTGGCGTCTGGTGTAGGAACGTACGAGAGATGAAGGCACACAAGATACCAAAATACCAGGAGTCACACGACATGGATTCATATCTACTAAGGTGAGAGAAGTATGCCGTATCACAGGGTGTGGGGAAGGGAAGAGAGGGTAACTGCTTAAGTTCTTTATATATTTCTTTGTTCTCTTTTTTTCTGCTATACACATATTCTCTCATACCATACAAATGTTATTTTCTTTTTTATGTTGGAGGCTCCAGTCACGGACAAAGTCCACATCAAAACTGGGCTTTGGTTGAATAGAGATTGATAGATGAGAAAAAGAAGTCTGGGAGATGTACTGAAGAATTTTGGAGGGCGTGAAAAATCTGTCTTTTAAAAAGTGTCGGATTATAGTTATCGGGAAAGACATCAGAAGATAGAGAATTCCAAAGATTCGACATGTATGGAAAGAAACAATTATCAAAACGGCCCACCCTTGAGATACCAACTAGCACACAATAATCCTGGGACGCAGCAGCTAACCGAGTATTGCGTGGTCTAGCTAGTGGTAGGAGCACACAAGCAGCCAATTCTAGGGAAGAAAGACCAAAGCAATACCGATAGAATAGATAAATGAATCAACACTGCGACATTCACTTACGTAATTTCTTTTTAGAAAGTCATCCATTTGGCTTTTAACTATCTTTTCCTGTACTTGACAGGCCACACTCATCAGTGTGAGTGGTTTGTAATTCAGCGCTTGTTCCCGGTCTACTTTCTTAAAGATAAGTATGACGTTCGCCTTTTTCCATTCCCTTGCCACTCTGCCTCCATCCAGCGGAAATTTTTTGTATTATATCAAGAGGTTTACCTGTTGTGTCTGCACACTTCATCACATAAGGTGACATTTCATCAGGACTAGGAGCTTTGTATGTAATGTCCGTTCTAGATATCTTGATGTTTTCTGAAACCTCCTCCCCATTCCATCTCACTGGTGCTGAGGCTACAGTATTGGATTATAAAATCTAGGCTTATAAGCCAAGCACTGGGGCATCTAAGGCTATTCAGCGCTCTTAATGCAGCTTAGAATATTCTGTCCTAGAAATTCATCTCAATTCAAACAAATGACCAACTTCAGTTTTAATAGATCAAGAAGAGAAGAACGAAAAGTATAGGAGAGAAAATGGCCTCCATGTGTTGGTGTGAGAGCTCAAGCTTGACCTTTGCAGCCTGGTTAAACCCACGTACCAGGGAAAGGAAAATCCCAGATGCCATAGCTTAAGCCATCACTACACCACACAAATCCCACCACCGCGTTAAGGTCCGTGTAGATCGGGGAAGCTGAGGCTATAGTGTTGTCCACTGTGAAAACACTCTTGATCTTATCATTCATTTCCGCACATGTCCTTATGTTATCCTCACTAATTCTTTTATCTTAATTCCTTAGCCTAATCAGCCACTTTTTATCTGACAAATGACTCCTGATGAATTCATGGAAAAGATTTGGATTTTTTCCTACTTTGTCTACAATATACATTTTTTCAAAATTTCTTTGTTCCTCCTTCGTACCCTGGTCTACTCGTTCCTTGATCTCTTATACATAGAAAATGCTCAGTGGCTGAAATGCTGTATGTATCGTTACTACTGTACATCTCGAGGTTTCTTTGCCATTTGACGTCTTTTTGACTATTCTCTCTGTATCTAAGACAAGAGATGCCCATGTTCTTACTCTAGTAATCTTTTGACAAGCTTTTCTTTCTGTGCCTTATCTTCCTCATCTGGCGTTTGATCTTTCAAGCCAAAAACAAATTGGTCTATCGACCTTCTGTTATACTAAGTTTCCTAATTTTGGTGCCTACCATTTTTCAGGCAGATTCTTTAGTGGTGAATCGCTTTCCTCTGCGTCTTTGACTTTCTTTACAATCTCTCTTACAATAAACAATCTTTGGTCTGTATTCTGTGTATTTTTCTAGACCTTTCAACAGATATGCCATAGACTTTCTTGATGCTCTATCTCAAGTAGTACTTATTAATCTACACTTTCACTTGATTTCTTGTATACATCAGTTTGTAGCACCCGGGGTCTCTACACCTCTGCGTGAATTCTGTTCTCCGTCTGTTGATCGGCTGCCGAAATTGCTCCTTCTGCTCCTCCCTGCCCAGTATCTATAAGAAATCCTATATGTGATTTAGTCCTTTCCTCTAACTGTACAACCTCTAGGAGAGACCTATTAGACATTCTTTGCCTTTTAATGAGTTCACTTTCTTTCCTCTGAACGTGTACCTCCCGAATCACATCAACTAAACTGAATTTTTTTCATTTACTCAATGAGTATATGTCTGAGATTTTTAGGTACTTCTCTCGTCCCATGGCACCCTTCATGACCTTGAAACTGATTTCGCAGTGTCTTTAACTCATCCTCAAGTTGTGTTAATATCTCATAACTTCTTCAAGAAGTGTTCTCCTGTGGTTCCTAGTTCGTTTCCATCTCTTGTTTCTTCCAAGTGGATCTTGTTATGACTTTGTGTGTGTGTGTGTGTGTGTGTGTGTGTGTGTGTGTGTGTGTGTGTGTCTGTGTCTGTGTGTGTGTGTGTCTGTGTCTGTGTGTGTGTGTGTGTGTGTGTGTGTATGTGTTCAGGTAAACAAAAGGTAAACAAACTGACTCTCATCAACATACTGGTCTGCTCATCCCCGCTAGCCCCTCTAGGCATCATTCTCTGGCTGTCACATGACATGAAGCTTTTTAATTTACTCAGATAATCTCGTTTATTTTCGATTATCGTGCTGAACTTGATTACTGATATCATGATGAGAGTGAGGCTACTGGAGAAGTGATAAAGGTTTGTACATGTATTCACTGCTTACACAATATGCACAATGATTGCTTTGCTCAAATATGCCCGTGTAATAATTCCCACTGTTCCATAAATATGTTGCTCAGAAATATATCTTTCTGGACACTTTCGATACAATATTTTTCGTTTTTGTTCAACAGAGGTGCGTACTTCTGTTTCTTCATCTGTCTGTGTGTTTTTATTTCTCTCGCTATCTCTCTATCCCTTTGTATCTCGTCGACTCTAAATATCACCAAGTTATTTGAATACATCAACCACAAATTCTGACCAGACGTCGCTCATACACACACACACGCGCCCTTCCCTCTTTCCATCCCTTACATCTAAGATTCACATCCAGAACCCTCGCTGCATCTCATGTAAAACTCCTGCAGGAAGTTCAAAGGACGTCGTAAAATTCTGTGATGGGTCCCTGGGGTCGCGAGCACTCCAGTCCTCCAGATGGTTAATGGGGACGACAAAGGTGGCGTCTTGTAGTGCACCAGCTGATGTGGAGGCGGTGGGAGTGAGCCGTGCCAAGTGTGGTGGTGGGAGTGAGTCGTACCAGGGGTGATGGTGGAGTAGAGCCATGCCATGGGTGATGGTGGAGTAGAGCCATGCCATGGGTGATGGTGGAGGTGAGCCAATCCAGGAATAGTGGTGGAGGCGAGCCGTGCCAAAGGTGATGATGGTGGAGGTAAACCATGATAGGGGTTGTAATGGTGGCGATGAATTAGCCAGAGTTGATGGTGGTGGAAGTAAACCATGAGAGAGTTGTAGTGGAGGAGGGAAACTATGTCAGATGTGATGGTGGTGGAGGTAAACCATGAGAAGGGTTGTAGTGGTGGTGAACTATGCCAGAGTTGATAGTGGTGGTGGTAAACTATGAGAGCGGTTGTAGTGGTGGAGGTAAACCATGAGAGGGGTTGTAGTGGTGGAGGTAAACTATGCTAGAGGTGATGGTAGTGGAAGTAAACCATAAGAGGTGTTATAGTGGTGAAAATGAACTATTCCAGAAGTGATGATGGTGGACGTAATCCATGAGAGGCGTTGTAATGGTGGAGGTAAGCTATGCCAGAGGTGATGGTAGTGGAGGTAAACCGTGAAAGGGGTTGTAATGGTTGAGGTGAACTATGCCAGAAGTGATGGTGGTGGAGGTAAATTATACCAGGGATGGAGGGAGGTGCCAGAGGTGTTGGTTGAGGGAAGCCATGCCATGGATGGTAGTGGAAGTGCGTAATATCAGCGTTGATGGTGGAGGTGAGCCACACTTGGGGTGGTGCTGCAGGTGAGCCAAGCCTTGGGTGGTGGTGGAGATGAACCAAACCCTGGATGGTGATGGGATTTAGCCATGCAAGGGATAGTGATATTTGTGAACCATGAGAGGGATGATGATGGAGGTGAGCCATGCCAGGGGTAGTGATGGTGGTGAGCCATGCCAGGGATGATGATGGAGGTGAGCCATGCCAGGGGTAGTGATGGTGGTGAGCCATGCCAGGGATGATGATGGAGGTGAGCCATGCCAGGGGTAGTGATGGTGGTGAGCCGTGCCAGGGATGATGATGTAGGTGAACCTTGCCAGGGGTGATGGTAGTGGACGTGAGCTATGCTAAGGATGATGGTGGAGGTGAGCTGCCTGAGGAGGTGGTAAATGTGAACCATTAAAGGGGTGATGACGGCGGAGGTGACCCATGCCCGAGGTGGTGATGGTAGAGGTGAATGATGCCAAGGATGTTGGAGACGAACCATGTCAGCGGTGGCAGTAGAGTTGAACCATACCAGGGGTGGATGGGAGTCGAAGCGAGCAATATCTGAGGCGGTGATGGAGGTGAACCAGATCAAGATGGTGCTGTAGGTGAGCCATGCTAGGGGTGGTGGAGAAGGTGATCCATACCAGGGATGATGGGAGAGGTGAGCCATACATCGAAGGTAGTGGTGTTGGAGGCGAGCCATACTTGTGGCGATGGTGGTGGTGAACTATACCAGGGGTGACGGTGGTGAAGGTGAACCAGGCAAGAGGTTGTAGTGGTGGAGGGGAATCATGCTAAGGATTCTTGTGAAAGTGAATAATGTGAGGGGTTGTGGTCCAGGTGAACGATGCCAAGAGCAGTGCAGGAGGGTAGCCATGGCAAGGGCAGTGGTGAAGGTGGTCCATGTATGAGACGATAGAGATGGTTGTGGAGAATAAACCATGACAGTATTGATGGAGGAGGTAAGTCAGGCCAGAGATGATGGTGGAGGTGAACCGTGCCAGGGATAATGGTGGAGGTGAAGTAACCTGGGATGGTAGCGGTAGAGGTGAACCTTGTCAGGGATGGTGGTGGGAGTGGGCAATATCAGGGGTTGTGGCGGTGAACCACGCCAAGGGTGGTGGTGCAGGTGAGCCAAGCCATAGGAGGTAGTGGAGGTGAGCCATGTCAGAGGTGCCGGTGGTGGATGTGAACCATGTCAGTGATGATGGTGGAGATGAACCATGCCAGGTAGGGGTGATGGTGATGGATGTGAGCCACGTCAGGGAAGATGGTGATACTGCAAGCCACGCCAGGTATGGTGATCGAGGTGAGCTGTGCCAGGAATGATAGTGATGAGCCCCTCCTGGGAAAGTGTTGGTGATGACCCATGCCAGGGATGATGACGGAGGTAAACCGTGCCATTGGTGGAGGTGTTGGTGAGGCGAACCATACCAGAGGTGATGGAGGTGGGATGAACCATGATAAGAGTGAAGGTGGAGGAGGTTAGCCATGTCTGGAGTGATGGCAGAGGAGGTGAACCAACAACGGGGCGGGGGTGTTGTAGGTGAACTATGCTAGTGGTGATGGTGGCTGAGGTAAACCACGACGGGGATGGTGGACGTGGAGGAACCATACCAGAGGTGGTGGTGGTTGAGGTGAACCATGCCAGAAGTGGGGTTGGTGAAGTGAACTATACCAGGGATGACAGCGGAGGTGAACCATGCTAGGGATGGTTTCGTGGAGATAACTATGCTATTGCAGATGGTAGCGTAGGTAAACGGTGCTGAGGGTAATGGTGGTGGAAAAGAAACATGGCATTGATGTTGGTGGAGGTGAGCCTTGCCAAGGGTGGTAGTCGAGGGGAGCCATATCAAGAGTAATAATGGAAGTGAGCCATGTCAGGGATGATGGAAGAGATGAGCCGTACAAGAGATGGAGATGAGCTAAGACGGAGTTGGTTATGGAAGTAAGCCTTACCAGGAATGCTGGTGGAAGCAACGCATGTCAAGGGTTCTAGTGGAAGTGAGCCATGTCAGGAGTGGTGGTGGAGGTAAACCAAGTCAGGCATGATGGTGGGGGTGAACCGTGGCAAAGGTGGTGGTGGTGGAGGTGAACCATGCTAGGGATGATGGTGGTGATTGTGATATGGTGGCTGAGGTGAATCATGTTAAGGGTGGTGGTGAAGGTGAGACACGCCAGGGGTAATGTTGGACATGAGCCATACAGTGGGTGATGATCAAGGTGAGCCATGCTTGGGATGATAGTGGTGGTGACCCATTCTAGGGTTGGTGGCTGCAGTGAGCCATGTCAGAGGTGATGGTAGAGGTAAGCCGTGCCAGGGACGATGGTGGAGGTGAATTATGTCAGGGATGATGATGATGGAGGTGAGCACTGCCAGGGGTGATGGTGGTGTACCCTTCTTAAGGAGGTGGTGGAAATGAACCATACCAGGGGAGGCGGAGATGAGCCATGCCAGAGATGATGGTGGAGGTGAACTATGCTAAGGGTGGTGGTGAAGGTGAACCATGCTAGAGGTGATGGAGGTGGACATGAACTATGATGCTGGTGAAAGTGAACCAACAAAGATTTAGTGGTACTGTAGGTTACTTACGCGAGGTGATGGGGTGGAGGTGAACACTACCAATGGTGATGGAGGTGAGCCATATCAGGCATGATGGTGGAGGTTAACCATACCATGGGTGGCTGAGGAGATGCGCCATGCCAGGGATGATGATAGAGGTGAACCATGGTAAAGAGTAGTAGTAGTGAAGGTGAGTTATGCCAAGGGTGATGGTGGTGAAGGCGAACCATGCTATGAGTGATGGTGGTGGAGGTGAGTCATGCCAGGGGTGATGGTGGTGGTGGTGAACCATGACGGGGATGGAGGTAAACTATCCAAGAGGTAACGGTGGTAGAAATGAGCCATGCAAGTGGTGATGGTGGAGACGAGACATGACACGGGTTAGGGTGGTACAGATAAGCCCTGTCAGGGATGATGGTGGTGAGCCCTTTTTTTGGAAAGGTGGGGAAAATGAATCATGCGAGGGGTGATGGTGAAGTTAACCATGCCAGCGGTGGCACTGGATGTGAGTCATGTCAAGGATAATGATGGAGGTAAGCCATGCCAGGGGTGGGTGTGGTGGTGAAGGTGAACTATGTCAAAGGTGATGGTGGTGGAGGTGAACCATGCTAGGGGTGACGATTGTGGAAGTGAACCATGGAAGAGGTAGTGGTGTTGGAGGTTAACCAATCAAACGGAAGTGCTGGCGGTGAACCATGCCAGTAGTGGTGATGGTGGTGGTGGTGAACCATGCCAGTAGTGGTGATGGTGGTAGAGGTGAACCATGCCAGTAGTGGTGATGGTGGTGGTGGTGAACCATGCCAGTAGTGGTGGTGGTGGTAGAGGTGAACCATGCCAGTAGTGGTGATGGTGGTGGAGGTGAACCATGCCAGTAGTGGTGGTGGTCAAGGTGAGCCATGCCAATAGTGGTGGTGGTGGAGGTGCGCCATGCTAGTACTGGTGGTGGTGGTGAAGGTGAACCATGTCAGGAATGGTGGTGGCGGTGGAGATGAACTATACCTGGGGTGATGGTTATAGAATGGTGGTGGAGGTAAGCCATGCCAGGAATGGAAGTGGAGGTAAGCCATGCCAGGAATGGAA
Organism: Panulirus ornatus; assembly: GCF_036320965.1. Lineage (NCBI taxonomy): Eukaryota > Metazoa > Arthropoda > Malacostraca > Decapoda > Palinuridae > Panulirus > Panulirus ornatus. The sequence goes on from NC_092227.1 coordinate 19,572,453, forward strand.
GTGGAGGTGAGCCATGCTAGGGGTGGAGATTGTGAATAAGTTTTCCTAATGATAATATCAGGTTATGGTGGAGGAAATTAACTATACCAGAGGTTATGGTGGTGAAAGAGGACTATACCAGAGACTATGGTGGTGGGAATTAACTATACCAGAGATTATCATGGTGAAAGTGCACTATACCAGAGGTTATGGTGGTGGAAATTATACCAGAAATTATGATGGTGAAAGTGAACTATGCCAGAGGTTATGGTGGTGAAAGCGAACTACGCCAGAGGTTATAGTGGTGAAAGTGAACTATGCCAGAGGCTATGGTGGTGGAAGTGAACTACACCAGATATCATGATGGTGAAAATGAACTATACCAGAGATTATGGTAGTGGAAGTGAATATACTAGAGGTTATGGTGGTGGAAATGAACATACCATGGGTTATGGTGGTGGAAGTGGTCTATACCAGAGGTTATGGTGGTGGAAGTGAATTACACCAGAGGTTATGGTGGTGGAAGTGAACTACACCAGAGGTTATGGTGGTGGAAGTGAACTGTACCAGAGGTTATGGTGGTTGAAGTGAACTATACCAGATGTTATGGTGGTGGAAGTGAACTATACCAGATGTTATGGAGGTGGAAGTGATTATTACCAGTGGGTGGTGATGGGTTCACTCTCATCACAATACCTGAAAAGGTATTGTGATGAGAGTGAACCATGCCGGGGATGGCGGCTTAAGTGAACGATGTCAGGGGTGGTGCTGGAGGTGAACCATGCCAGAGTTGATTGTGGAGGTAAACCATGACAAGAGTGGTGGTGGCGGAAGTGAACCACGCTTGGCGTGATAGTGGTTGAGGTAAACCATTACAAGTGTGATGGTAGCAGAGGAGAACTTTGCCAGAGATGATGGTGCTAAAGGTTCACTGTGCTGTGGGTGATGGTGATGGGGTCATCTACGTATGTCAGGGGTTTTGATGGTAGAGGTAAACTATGCCAAAGGTGATGGTGATGGAAGTGAGCCATGCCTAGGGTGATAGTGGCGGGAGTGAACAATGACAGAATGGTGGTGGTGAACTATTGCAAAAGATTGTGATGGTGAACTATGCCAGGGGTGATGGCGGTGAAGGTGAGCCGTCATTGGGGTGATGGTGGTGGAGGTAAAGTAAGACAGGGGTGGCGGCTATCGAGGTGAAACTGTGCTAGGGCTAATGGTGGAGGAGGTGAACTATGACACAGGTGACGGTGCTGGGGGTGAACCATGACGGGTAGTGTTGGTTGAGGTGAACCTTGTCAGAGATTGTGGTGGTGGAGGTGAACCATGCCAGAGATGATGGTGGAGGTGAACTATGCCGGAGGTGATGGTGGTGGAGGTTAACTATGCTCAGGGCAATGGTGGCGGAAGTGAATCATGAGAGGAAGTATGATGGTGAACAATAACAGGGGTGGTGATGGTGGAGTTGAACTATGCAGAGGTGATGGCGGTGGAGGTGTTATGCAAGGGATGATGCTGAGGGAGGTGATCCATGCCGGAGATGATGGTGGAGATTGACCACGTCAGTGATGGTGGTGGACATGAGCAATGCTGGAGGTGAGCCATACCAGGTGCAATGGTGAACCAGGCCGGGATAATGGTGGAGGAGTGCCATGCCAGTGATAACTGTGGGGGTCAGCATTGCCAGGGATGATAGTGGGAGTTGACCATGCCGATGGTGGTGGAAGCGAACCATGACAGGGGTGATGGTGGAGGTTAGCCCTGCCTGGGGAGGTGGTGTAGGTGAGCCATGCCATGAATGGTGGTGGAGGTGAGCCATGCCATGAATGGTGGTGGAGGTGAGCCATGCCAGTGGTGGTGGTGGAGGTGAGCCATGCCAGGGGTGGTGATGGAGGTGAGCCATGCCAGGGGTGGTGATGGAGGTGAGCCATGCCAGGGGTGGTGATGGAGGTGAGCCATGCCAGTGGTGGTGGTGGAGGTGAGCCATGCCGGGGGTGGTGATGTAGGTGAGCCATGCCAGGGGGTGGTGATGGAGGTGAGCCATGCCAGGGGTGGTGATGGCGGTGAGCCTTGCCAGGGATGGTGATGGTGAATGAGCTTTCCTAAGGATAATATCAGGTATTAAGGCAGTGTAGCCGCCTTATGACCAGCAGATGTTCATGCATCTCTACAACGACCCGCAGACTTCTTCATGCATATACCATTCAGTGTTATGTTCCAGCCACAAGGGGTACACCGAGTGAGTCAGGTAAGGATGCGCTCTCAGGTTTTATTCTAGAAAATTCAGCAACTGACGTCGAATACTGAACGTCAGCAATATATACCAATGAAGAGACCAGCACATCTGTAGAAGCGGGGAGCAAGACAGTGTTGCGCAAGGAACACCAAACACGTCTCTCAGCACATCAGCGAGAGAGAGTTTAATGGGTGAGTGAACACGGCATTCTGGTGATAGATGTGGGCGTATAGATCAAGTGAAATGGTAAACATTAATGGTTGACTGGACGGTGGAGAAATGTTCGTTTTATGGGAGATGTCTTGCTGAACTCCATATGAGTCATGGTCATCCCTGGCAGCCTCAAGCTCGTGCGAGACAGGTGCTCAGCGTACACAAAAGTAATAAAGAGATTCGTTTCAAGCACAACCTAATGTGAAGGTGATCAACGGACTCAGCAAAAGTTGTAGCCTAAACCGAATCGAAACTGGTGGGTCAGCACTAGTCGGGAGTGGGAGGCAGGAGTAAGGAGTTCCTGGACAATGAGGATGTGGTGCGAGAGGCCTGGCGAGACATTTGACGCCGGACGATAGACAGGCATCTTGTTTAATCCAAGTCAGTTCGTGTGAGCGAGGGAGATGTTTGTGGAGGTTGGGGCAATTACAGAAAATAGAGCTCAAATAAAGAAAAATTTAGGGAAGCAGTGATGGCTTGCGCAAAAGATGCTTGTGGCATGAGAAGCGTGGTAGGTGGGCAGTTTGGAAAGGGTAGTGAGTGGTGGGATGAAGAAGTTACATTATTAGTGAAAGAGAAGAGAGAGGCATTTCGACAAATCTTGCAGGGAAATAGTGCAAATGACTGGGAGATGTATACAAGAAAGAGGCAGGAGGTCAAGAGAAAGGTGCAAGAGGTGAAAAAGAGGGCCATATGAGAGTTGGGGTGAGAGAGTATCATTAGATTTTAGGGAGAAAAAAAGATGTTTTGGAAGGAGGTAAATAAAGTGCGTAAGACAAGAGAACAAATGGGAACATTGGTGAAGGGGGCTAATGGGGAGGTGATAAGAAGAAATGGTGATGTGCGAAGGAGATGGATTGAGTATTTTGAAGGTTTGTTGAATGTATTAGATGATAGAGTGGCTGATATAGGATGTTTTGGTCGAGGTGGTGTGCAAAGTGAGAGGGCTAGGGAGAATGATTTGGTAAACAGAGAAGAGGTAGTAAAAGCTTTGCGGAAGATGAAAGCAGGCAAGGCAGCAGGTTTGGATAGTACTGCAGGGGAATTTATCAAAAAAGGGGGTGACTGTGTTGTTGACTGGTTGGTAAGGATATTCAATGTGTGTATGACTCATGATGAGGTGCCTGAGGATTGGCGAATGCATGCATAGTGCCATTGTACAAAGGCAAAGGGGATAAAGGCAAAGAGGTATAAGTTTGTTGGGTATACCTGGGAAATTATTTGGGAGGGTATTGAATGAGAGGGTGTAGGCATGTACAGAGCATCAGTTTGAGGAAGAGCGGTGTGGTTTCAGAAGTGGTAGAGGATGTGTGGATTAGGTGTTTTCTTTGAAGAATGTATGTGAGAAATACTTAGAAAAACAAATGGATTTGTATGTAGCATTTATGGGTATGGAGAAGGCATATGATAGAGATGCTCTGTGGAAGGTAATAAGAATATACGGTGTGGGAAGCAAGTTGTTAGAAGCAGTGAAAAAGTTTTTATCGAGGATGTAAGGCATGTGTACGTGTAGGAAGAGAGGAAAGTGATTGGTTCTCAGTGAATGTAGGTTTGCGGCAGGGGTGCGTGATGTCTCTATGGTTGTTTCGTTTGTTTATGGATAGGGTTGTTAGGGAGGTGAATGCAAGAGTTTTGGAGAGAGGGGCAAGTATGCAGTCAGTTGTGGATGAGAGAACTTGGGAAGTGAGTCAGTTGTTGTTCGCTGATGATACAGCGCTGGTGGCTGATTCGGGGTGAGAAACTGCCGAAGCTGGTGACTGACTATGGTAAAGTGTGTGAAAGAAGAAAGCTGAGAGTAAATATGAAAAAGGGCAAGGTTATTAGGTACAGTATGGCTGAGGGACAAGTCAATTGGGAGGTAAGTTTGAATGGAGAAAAACTGGAGGAAGCGAGTGTTTTAGATATCTGGGAGTGGATTTGGCAGCGAATGGAACCATGGAAGCGGAAGTGAGTTACAGGGTGGGGGAGGGGGCGAAAGTTCTGGGAGCGTTGAAAAATGTGTGGAAGTCGAGAACATTATCTCGGAAAGCAAAAATGGGTATGTTTGAAGGAATAGTGGATCGAACAATGTTATATGGTTGCGAGGCGTGGGCTATAGATAGTTGTGCGGAGGAGGGTGGATGTGTTGGAAATGAGATGTTTGAGGACAATATGTGGTGTGAGGTGGTTTGATCGAGTAAGTAATGAAAGGGTAAGAGAGATGTGTGGTAATAAAAAGTGTGTGGTTGAGAGAGCAGAAGAGGGTGTTTTGAAATGGTTTGGTCACATGGAGAGAATGGAGAGAATGAGTGAGGAACATGCAGGGGGTGAAAGGCGTGCAAGGAATAGAGTGAATTGGATCGATGTGGTATACGGGGGTCGACGTGCTGTCAATAGATTGAACCAGAGCATGTGAAGTGTCTGGGGTAAACCATGGAAAGTTTTGTGGGGCCTGGGTGTGGAAAGGACGCTGTGGTTTCGGTGCATTATACATAACAGCTAGAGACTGAGTGTAAACGAATGTGGCGTTAGTTGTCTTTTCCTAGCGCTACCTCGCGCGCATGCGGTGGGAAGGGGTTGTCATTTCATGTGTGGCGGGGTGGCGACGGGTATGAATAAAGGCAGTAAGTATGAATTGTGTATATGTGTAAATGTGTATATATCTGTGTATGTATATATGTGTATACGTTGAAATGTATAGGTATGTACATGTGCGTGTGTGGACGTGTATGTATATACATGTGTATGTGGGTGGGTTCGGCCATTCTCTCGTCTGTTTCCTTGCGATACCCCGCTAACGCGGGTGACAGCGACAAAGTATAATAATAATGATAGTAATAAGCAAGTAGAAAATATTTGGGAACAAACTGAATTTTCTGAAGCATACCTTTGTACCATTAAATTGAATTAATTCCATAGAATAATGTGATGATGGGGCAGCGGCTCATTAAATAGTGAAGAGATAGAAAAGGTAGGTGGATACAAAATATATAAGTTACTATAACAGATGCTTGAGAGTCGGAAATCAAGTTGGAAAATTGACAAGAATGAAAAGGAAAGACTACGTAAATATAAACTTAGAAGAATATACAGGGAATCTTTGGGTAACATGAAAATATATCAATTCCAAAATCAAGTCTAGGGTAGGCATTCTTGATTCGCAGTCAGAAACCAATATAAATGCCGAAGAAAAAGCAGAGGTGTTGGTAGAATACTTTGATGTAGTGTTAACACAAGAACCACAAGGAAACTTAACCCGACAGAACCAATAGCTAATTATCATAAAACAATTAGAAGATATGATCGTATGCAAAGATGTTATCACAGAAACATTTACAATCATTATATACATCAAAGTCATCTGGTCCAGACAATGTACATCAAAAACCTTGAAAGAAACGGCGAAAGAGATGTGCCAACCTCTTGAAATGACATTGCGATGTCCTTGAGGACACAAATAGCACCAAAGGAATTGTAACATGGGAGAATTACAGAATTACACGGAAAGAAGACAAAACAATACCATCTGACTACAGACTTATTGGCCTGACCTCAGGTGTCTGTAAAATGATAGAGAAAATCATTACTAAGAAACTTATGAAGGAAAGTAAGTGTTTAGTGAGAGGCAATTTGGCTTCATCACTCGAAAGTCAAGAACTTTGCAGATCGTCACTGTGTTGGATAGATGGACGAAAGCTATAGATGAGGAACACGTAGTAGACTGTATTTATCTTGACATTGTGAAGGCTTTATGAAAGCTTTTGATAAATTTCTACACAAGTGTCTCTTGGTCAGATTATCGGTATACAATACCAGTAACCACTGGACTAGGCTTGGATCATAATACTCGGATAATAGAATGAAGTGTGTCGTTGTTAAGGGTATTCCTGTAAAGAATTAGAGGAATTCTTCAGGGTACATTACTCGCACCTCTACAGTTTGCGATTATATACATAAATGACCTACCAGAAATAATGGCTTGAACATCTTTATGTTTACAGATGACACAAATACTTAAAACTTTTTGCAGTCCAGAGGTTTGTGTTCGACACCGGCAAGATATTTCCAAATTACAAAACTGAGGTAAAGAATGGCTGCTAAAATGTACTGCAGAAATGTTTCTAGTTCCATACACATAAAGAAGAAAATGTAGTGTATATGTTTTCCGATGAATCTGGCAACTAAACTGTTGAGTGCAGGAGGAAAAAAATTCCGGGATCCACAGTGTTGATAGGCTGGAATTTGATATTCACACAACAACTAAGATTGACTAAGCAAATCATATTTGAACTTGTTAACGAGTACTTTCAATTTTTCAGTAAAAAAATCCTACCATAATGGCAGGATGTATAATGCTTGAACAAGTCATTAGTAAGAACACATCTTGAACAGAGTAATTCAATCTGGTCAACATACGAGAAAGGATGAATTGTAGGAACTGAAACTGGTGAACGTAGAGGTAGCTACTCGTACGTTACCAACAGTGAACACATATCACACCAAGAAAACTTTAGGAAACTGAAATGATCAACAATAACTTACAGAAGGGCCAGAGGGGATCGGGATCTGACTGAAGTATATGAAATGCTATTTGGCATTTACGATACAAATATCCCAAATTTTATGAACTTCCAACAAGACTGTACAACCAGAGTTGGAAACGGAGGCGAACATTGAGGCTATATCGTCAATAGTGGAATAGATGTTAGCGTCGGAGTTGCAACAATCTGGAACAATCTACCGGCAACAGTGATCGCAGCCCATCCATCATCATCAGCTTCAGTAGTCGTCTGCACAAACATTGGAGCAGAGACCAGAAGCTCCATGACTTCAACCCGCCAACACCAAGAGTCAGAGGACCATGCAGGTCTAAGCCTGCTGGTCGGTAACTTCTTCAGGCATCGTAAGTTACAAGCTGCAGAAAGTTTCAGGTCCAGAATGAGTGGTTAGAGGAGTAAGAGTGGGTGGGTGTGAACTGTGATTGCTTGGCATAGACCAACAAGCTCAGTACAGTTTCCTTCTATTCTTATGATAACCTAAACCCTCTGGCATAACCTGGAATCACTAGAAACTTAGTTTGCTGTATAACCTGAAATTAATTAAATTTAACAATAACTGATAAATGATAATTTCTTATGGTACTTACGTTCTGCCGCCCAGCAGGAGTAGAACTGAGCAGCCATCAGTCGGGAGTAACGAGGCTTTCAGGAGGTTAATGTATTTTATACAAATTTTCAAGTAAGCTACGATCTATTCACTTGTCTTTAAAGAAACATCTACACCATAATGTTCAGCGGTCTCTTTGTTTTAACGTTTTCACCACACTAATCATTAGTTACGATATTACCAAGATATGAGCCATATTATCACCATATTATATTTTCATATATCCACCGTATTGCTTATCAGTCACTACATGTTATAGTAATATCGCCACAATGATCACTAATACTTTATACTCTAGTAATATTCTGGTCTTCATTATTATCCAAACACACGTTTACGTTTGTGAGTCACTGTTGCCGGGTAGATGGATGAGTGACGAAGGTAGCCGACTCTGGCGAAGATATTTCCCTGTGACAATTTATCGCCCTGACTTGCCCACTTAAGAGAATAGACTGCACTCAGTTTATACCTATGCCATTTCCTAACCCGCCCGAGTGAGTTTATAAACGAAGATCATTCACTGGATTTGTCTACAGAAATATATTTGTCACCTGGGAACGCGTTTGGATTTTCCTGATAAAGTTTTTTCATTTGATGTTTTTCTTCAAATCACCTGCAGTATGATGTGCGCAGAGCGTGTTTACACTATCATGGTAAGAAACCATCACATCCACTTTGCAGAGTTCCGAGTAACATGATCATATTAGTATAAAATTGTATTCTGTTTTACTTTCGAGTGTTATCACATATGCCACACAACACCAGCTATACTACAACGTATAGTGTCCCACGTCTTCCATCATCGGAGGTCAAGGGACGAATGACGGTTTGAGTTCTGACCTGTACTCGGGGTGTGGGCGGGGGCAAGACAGTGGCCTAACCATCTGGGTCATTGTTGACAAGTAAACTCCTGTTGTCAGGTGCCTCAATTTCTTTTGCGATTAAAAGGTTAGGTTTTTAAACTCACAAATTAATGATAATAAGTTCTATAGTAAGTAACATTGCTGATTTAAGTTCATATAAGTGGATACGTTCTCCGAGTGGGTGGAGCAACGCTTATTTGCCACTTCAGCGGTATCGTGGTCAGCGTATCGGCTCGAAGCTACCCTGACCTGCTAGCTGGGTCAAATGGGGTCACGCTAACTTGACGTAACAAAACAAAAAACAACACAAGCTGAGTAAATACACTATGCCTATAGGCCCGCACAGGGCAACTGATAACCACACCCACACATGTTCTCTCGTGTATACTCGAGAACAAACTCGCTACCACTTGATCGAAACAGTATCGAGCGCACTGAACACCGGCTACACTATGATCTATGAAGCTCCAGCATAACCACTCATCATGAACCACCAGAGACGAGACTCCAGATTACCGTAGTGTATATTGCTGCTGAATTGTTAATATTCATACCGTAACCTTCTCTACCCGTGTGTAAGGTACAGCGAATCGTTATTACCACTGCCTACCATCTCGCTCTCAAACGCTGCCTGCCTGCACCAATGATAATATCTTCAGCGTGAACTAGGTAATTAAAACTAAACTTGGAGTTACTGGTATCTGTATATGATGAAGAGTTATCAATAAACCTTTTTTTGTCAAACTAAAATAATGATGGGAATGTGCCATGATATGGATGATGGTGGAGGTGAGCCATGACAGGCATGATGGTGGAGGTGAGCCATGACAGGCATGATGGCGGCGGTGAGCCATGACAGGCATGATAGTGGAGGTGAGCCATGACAGGCATGATGGTGGAGGTGAGCCATGACAGGCATGGTGGTGACGGTGAGCCATGACAGGCATGATGGCGGCGGTGAGCCATGACAGGCATGGTGGCGGCGGTGAGCCATGACAGGCATGATAGTGGAGGTGAGCCATGACAGGCATGATAGTGGAGGTGAGCCATGACAGGCATGATGGTGGAGCTGAGCAACGACAGGCATGATAGTGGAGGTGAGCCATGACAGGTATGATAGTGGAGGTGAGCCATGACAGGCATGATGGTGGAGGTGAGCCATGACAGGCATGATGGTGGAGGTGAGCCATGACTGGCATGATGGTGGAGGTGAGCCATGACAGGCATGATAGTGGAGGTGAGCCATGACAGGCATGATGGTGGCGGTGAGCCATGACTGGCATGATGGTGGAGGTGAGCCATGGCAGACATGATGGTGGAGGTGAGCCATGACTGGCATGATAGTGGCGGTGAGCCAAAATTGGTATGATGGTGGAGATGAGCCATGACAGGCATGATGGTGGTGGTGAGCCATGACTGGCATGATGGTGGAGGTGAGCCATGACTGGCATGATGGTGGAGGTGAGCCATGGCAGACATGATGGTGGAGGTGAGCCATGACAGGCATGATGGTGGCGGTGAGCCATGACAGGCATGATGGTGGAGGTGAGCCATGGCAGACATGATGGTGGAGGTGAGCCATGACTGACATGAAGGTTGGAGGTGAGCCATGACAGGCATGATGGTGGTGGTGAGCCATGACTGGCATGATGGTGGAGGTGAGCCATGACTGGCATGATGGTGGAGGTGAGCCATGACTGACATGAAGGTTGGAGGTGAGCCATGACTGGCATGATGGTGGAGGTGAGCCATGACTGGTATGGTGGTGGAGGTGAGCCATGCTAGGGATGGTGGTTAAGTGAGCCATGCCAGGGATAATGGTACTGGTGAGCTATGCCAGGGATGAGGGTGAGGTGAGTCATGCCAGGGATGATGGTGGAGTTGAGCCATGTCAGGGATGATTGTGGTGGTGGGGCCATGCCAGGGATGATGGTGGTGGTGAGCTATACCAGGGATGATGGTGGTGGTGAGCCATGCCAGTAATGGTGGTAGTGAGCCATGCCAGGTATGGTGGTGGAGATGAACCATGCCAGATATGGTGGGGGAGTTGAGCCATGTCAGTGATGACGGTGGAAGTGAACCATGCCAGGGTTGGTGGCGAAGGTGACCCAGTCATAATATATTCATAACGAGCATATGATCTTCTGTCATCTATACAGGAATGACAACGAGACTCGACAACTCCCCTGATGTCACATATGATAGAAGACGTATCACTGGAGTGTTGGGCTGGTCTACCCACGCTAAACTAGTCACACAAAATCCAGTCATTTGGCTTTGTCTTTGACGTGAGATCAAGATTTTGTCTTACAATTTTGTTTCCTCACAAGTGTGTTTACACCAAGTAACCAATACGTCTAACACGACACCTACGAACGCTTAGTTGTCACCATGAAGCCTGCCATCCATGATGTTGGTCGGGAGACGCTGGTAGCCAGGAGTTTGGACACTAGAAGGTGGTCAGGCGCAAGGGAGTCAAATTCCCGCCAGGTTCGTCCGACGATTCGGGCTTGTCCCCCTGGACTGCGAGCATTCTGGTAACTACTAAAGGATTGTGGGTTTTGTGTCGTACGCACATATGACCTGGTATGGATACATTTGTGAGAAAACACAGAACGAGGAAAACCTCAATGTAGAAGGCAACATTTCATTTGATCGAACTTTAAGTCACTGACAGAATCCAGTTGGGCATATGGTAAGGTGGGTTTGGAAGGTTGGTGGGGGGGAGGAAGGTAATGTGGTTAGAGGAGAGGCAGAAGAGAAATTGTTAGTGGGGAGCTGTAAAGGGAATGTTATGGAGAGCGATGAATGAGGGAGAGAGTAAAGAAGAGCAGAGATCAAGTCAGGAGGGAGGGTGTGAGTGAGAATGAAAAGGAAGGACACGGTGAAGGCAAAAGAAATACATATGAAGGGAGAAGGAGAGAGCGTGAACAAAGGGTATAGTAGCGAACGTAGGAAAGGGGAGCGAGAGGAAGAGAGAAATGTTGGGGAGAAAAAGGGAGAGAAAAGCAAGTTAGAGAGGAGGGAGGTAGAACGCGAAGAAGAATGTTGGGGAGAAGTGTGGGAGGAAGGAGAAGGGATGATGAGGGCGGAGAAGTGGAGGGAGGAGGACGAAGAGAGGGACAGTAGATAGAAAACGGAGTGTCAACATATGTTGGGTGACGTCTGTCTGGGCAACGTTTCACGCCACGGTCTACAGACATCTGTCTTGGGACCTTTGTTCTTTATCATTTGCACCTGTGACACACGTGGTGGCCTGTGTACTGGCAGTAGTGAGGGTATGGATGATGATGAAAATGGAGAGACGGTTGACGCAGAGCAGGAAGGTAAAAGATTGCAACAATGTGCAATGTGCCGTTCTCTTTACACTTTTATATCGTCACGATTCCACATGTTTTCAGGGATTGTTGGCATTTCAAAAGAATATCATTTGTAGGGATAACTCATTACTGTTTGCTGACGTATGTAATATTAGTATCTGTATAATCAGATATCACTGCCAAGTTTGCTGAAAATCCATCCAACAGTGCAGGAGGAGTGAAGGATAGAAAGACACGTTCAAGCACCTGGGTAAGACAGTTGCACTCCGCTTCGCACGGTTAAGTAATGTCACAGTTTCCAGCTGCACGACAACATTTTCGGTGAGAATTTTACGATACGGACGCGCGATTCTTTAAGGTTATGATGTGTGCTATATTGTTACTGAATCGTTGTTGCCGCTGTAGAAAGTTCAGAGTATGAAATTTTCCTTTTCCACTCTCCAAACCGATCTTTTGATATCCAATATATCGTTATGGTAGGGTTATGACGTAGAGGGAAAATGTGATGTTATGTATATGTTCTTCATGTTAGCTGAGACGGTACGGGCAGCTGAGGGCCATAATCAATTGATATCAAAACAAGTGAACCTGCCATGTGGGGTCTATCATTGCCATCAAAACATGTACTTCTAAAAGCGCTATATCTACTTTGATTTGGAAGGTAGAGAGGGAGTTCAGACGTTATCGAGAGATATGGGAATCTGACTCTGTGTGGGACAGATCTCACAAGGTGTTGATATGATCACTAAACCATCAGAACCCACCCAACATATTTACATAACTCAGATTCAGTCAGATTCAAACGTTAGTACACACGACGGCATTCAGTGGAAGGCAATGAATGTTAAAGGAAATCAGGCATCTCCAGACCCTGAAGACAAATTTTCTTGTTCTGTCACAGTTTCACTCGGTTTGTATATCGACATATGAACTGAATAACACTAAAGAATATGAACAAACACTTTGGGAATATGTATTTTTATTTCAACCGTCCGTAGTTTGTTGACTTTTCTAAGACATTAAAAGAACACGTCGGGACTCGACGGTCGTAGCGTAGCTATGTGTAAGACATTGCTGGAAATTCTACGAGTGTAGTCACTTAGCCTCTCGACTGTTCGTTTTTATGGTTTTTTTACCCTTACACTTTTCCTTCACTTTAAAGCCCTGCCCACTGTACGAGAACTTAAAATTGATGGCGTTAGAGATGCTACACCTAATGCCTCACATTATGTATCAACTCTACACATTGTAAGGAATCCATCTGTACCAATGTCGTTAAGGTCTGTCATCTAGAAAGCGTGAGTCCGTACTGTACAAGTTTACCACGTTCTCCACAACAGACAGAAATCGTCTGTCTCGCAAGATCCATCCAGGCGGCGCCACGGATCCGGTAAACACAGATGTGAGGACAGGCTCCCTCATCTTGGATGTTTTCAAACACAGCTGGTGATGTGAAGGACTTACAGATGTGTGCATGAGGAGCTGAGGATAAGTTCCAACAAGGATATTTGGTGTCTGGGAACTTAGCTCAGTTAGCCACATGTGAGTGACAGCTCGGGGACCCACCTCACCTGGCCTGTCATAAGTCATAACCCCCATAGGTGTGTCCCACTTCACGATGAGGGACGACAAGACGAGTAACTGGCACAGTGTTCCGTGAGACCGTGGTTATACACTGCTGAAGGACGCCTGGTGAGCTGCCATGGAGGCTTCAAGAAATTAAGAGAATGGGAGTTGTTGAGGAAGTAGTGTTGAGCAGTGACGAGTCTAACGTGGATGGTGGAGTACAGGGAAAATCTCGGGGTGAGGAAATGCAGCCATTACAATAGGAATTTGACATGAAAGAGAATCGTAAGAGGATGAGAGAGACAGACTGGCGACAGGAAGGAAGCAAAAGTGAATAAGGGATGAGAAGAAACAGGAAAACGGAGGAAATGGGAGGGTACGGAAAGGAAAGCGACATTGATGATAACAATAACAAAACGCTGAGAAAGATCAAGACCCGAGCAAGACTGGGAGTTAAAGACCATGCCCAAGGGGAAGGTGATCATGAAAGGATGAAATAATGATCTTCCCACAGTCATGCACCAGGAATTTCCTTGAGAAATTACGATGGGCAGCAGCACTGCTGGAACGGGAGCATGGCGGCGTTGAGCCACTTCTGAAGGAAGGATTACACAAGCCTTATCTTACAATGGGAACCCCGGAAGCTGTAGCGATGTGGACAACTGCCAGGTACAAGGTGAATATTGATGACTTTGTCAGACGAGAGAGAGAGAGAGAGAGAGAGAGAGAGAGAGAGAGAGAGAGAGAGAGAGAGAGAGAGAGAGAGAGAGAGAGAGAGAGAGAGAGAGAGAGAGAGGAGTCTTCAGGTACTCCGATATACTGGATACAAAACTTTTATTGGATGACGAGAAACTTGTTTGGGTCACAAGGCACTTAATAAGCGGCGAACAGCGAAGCAAAGTTATTGCCCTAATGAGAGGAGAGGTCCCAGACAGAGCTGTCACGCCTGGGGCGGAGGGTACAAGAAGGTGGCACCATATGTGGACGAACCAATGATGTGCTTGATGTGTTGCACATGGTGACACACAAGACCTAGAATCATCAGCAGAACCCACGCTATATATCAAAGCTGAAGAGGTCAAACCTTGCTGTTGTAAAAGTCACAACGCTGGATCATTCCCATGTAAAAAGAGACCACGTCTGATAATGGCCCAAGAACAGAATTACTCAGAGAACACCACAGCGAGAGATCATATGGAGACAGTGACTCCTAGCAACGCCTGGCAAGAACATTCAAGAAGGATCCATGAGTTTACATGAGAAAGACAGACAACAGGAGGCCTGATTCCCGAACAACTGGGTTTTTCGTTTATTTCTGGCGTTTTTCTCAAAGTATACCTGAATTTATCAAATATTTGTCAAAACGACTTTTGACGTTATTCATAGTTTTAGCATTCACCACGTCTGACGGTAACTTATTCCAGTGCTCAACATACCTAAAGGAAAGGAATCTTTTTCCCACTTCGATACAACAACTTTTAGCTTTGCGTTTTATTCCATTTGTCTTGGTAACCGAATTTTGTTGTATTTCGAAAAAATGTTCGTGGTTTACTTCATCGAGCTTGTTCAGAATTTTGAACGCTTAGATTAAGTCGCTGCGAAGTCTACATTTTTTTTTTTCTTTTAAGGAAGAAGAGATCCAATCGTTTTAGCGTCTCTTCGTATGCCAGATTTCTCAGGGATGGGATCAATTTTGTCGCGCGTCTTTGTACTTGTTCTAGTTTTTCTTCGTCTTTTCTATATTTTGGGGACCAAAAGTGGACTGCATATTCAAGGTGTGGTCTTACTATAGAATCATAAAATGTGAGAATTGTTTCTGGTGTCTGATAATCTATGTTCCTGGCAATGCAACCTAACATATTTTTTTTTTTTACTTGCTGCTTGATACTGTTTAGTGCATTTTAAATTGTTGCTAATGACAACTCCAAGGTCCTTTTCTTCATTTACTTTAGTCAGAGAGTCACCGAATAGTTTGTAGTTGTGACGTATATTCTTGTCTTCAAAGTGCATAAGTCTGCACTTGGCTGGAAGGGTTACTGATACCAAGAACTAACAGGATGACGAACAGGTGACAAGTGAGAGGAGTGATGCAGCACTTCAGGTTAGTGATGAAACTGTGTGAGATTTCTGGGTTGGAAGATGTCTAAGATGGTTCAACTTTTGCAAAATTTAGGTCAGGGACTGGAAATGAAAGAGAAGGGGTTTGATACAGTGATAGGTAGTGAAAAGGAGAGTAAAGTTGTGAATGAAATAATGTTAGAAAGGAAAGAGGAAGGTGAAGCTTCACAGGTTTTGAAAAAATATTCATTATTAGTTATTAAAGGAAAGGAAAGGCAAACAAAGGCTTGTGAAGGACACGGAATAACATGTGAGAGCTTTGAAAAAGTTTGGTTCAGATCCTAAAAAGAAAAAAATTCTTGAGGAAATGGGAGATTGTATAGGGATAATGAGCTTTTCTTAGTAGTTAAGGATAAAAAGTACTTTAAAAATGATGAGGGATCCAGCTAGGCTTAAGATAATGACCTAGGGTGTTTATAGTCTAGGACAGAGAATTTCAGATGTACACTATCTTACTCTTAAGAATTGACATAATCACCCTACAGGAGCCTGGGAAGAGGAATGGCGATCTGTTTCTGTTTCATTGCCTTAGGGGATTCCATCTTTACTCAGGGTAACATATCAAGGGAGTTTCAGCATACATACGAAATCCATATCTGCCGAGTTCAAGGAATATACATAGAGCGCAGAGAGTGTTTGTATAAAGACATATTTGGACGAAGAAGAATTGAATATGATAAAATTGTACATATCTGGTGCATGTTTTGATCTCATTTTTTCCGCATTGTATGTTCTTGGACTCGACTCTGGCTGTGGGAGATCTTAATGCTAGACATCCAAGATTGGAAACAATGGGGAGAGTTGATATTAACGATATAAAACTCTTACAAACCTTCACAAGATCAACCAGATGTGTATTTGTAGAGAAATAAGGAAGTGACTCACAGGAGGGAGGCCAGAACATGCTTCCATAAGCAGTTAAGGACCCCGAGGGAAATGTGAGATAACAGGGGAGCTCGTTAGTGGCCATATTGCTCTGTATGTTCGACTATCATCAGGGAAGAGATATGTGAGAGGATAAAACTTAACACGAACGACACAGAACTGTTTACTCGAAATACAGGCAAGTGGTACAGATATTATAAACCAGTCTGTGTGAATAGCCTTTTTGAAGGTTTCGTGGGGGAGATAGAAAGAAATTTAGCTGATGCGTCCCAGACAGAAAGAAAGGGAAAGAGATATGAGGCGAGAAAAAACTCATGTACATATGACATAATATTGAAAGGATGCGACACACATGTTGAGAGTAGCTCATAAATACTGGACTAATTATGACAAGAAGAGATGAAGCTATCCTACTGAGAGTTGCCAAGATATTTGGGCAAGTACTGAAGGAAGCGAGGGAAATATACTAGCAAGTCTTTGTACAGGTCACTGGCCGCGGTAAAAATCTCAAAACATACGACATCATCAAACTTAGAAAGGGAAAAAAAGAGCAAATCTATTTGTCATATCCATCCAGATGATGAACGTAATAAGCTGGTAGATCAATAGGCTGCAGCAGGTAGTACTATCTCTACCTCACAGGACAAGAGAAGCTTTAGACGACTAGGAAGATGAAAGAATGAGATTAATATCATCGTCTTTAAATACTGATGCTGTAACATGTATAGTTATCACAAGATAACTTACTAAATGGTAGATATAAAGGAAAATCCAGAACACAAGGTGAGGATGGTGTGGCTTGTAAGACCTTGAATTGCTAGTAAGTATGGAAAATGATTCTTTATTAGATTTATTCAATATGAGTTATACAGAAGGTAAAACTACCAAGAACATGGAAAAAAGCTACAGTCATTCCTGTTTCTGAGGCAAGTGGAGGACACAGACCAGTGTTTCTTACATCATCATGCTTTTCCAAGATGAAGGAGAGAATATCATGAATTAGGCTTCTGTATAATGCTGGGGAATAACCTATCAAAGAATTCATTTGTTTATTATAATGAAAAGGTAATTCTGAGTGTGTCATAAACTGTTTATCAAATGATGCAGAGAGATGTAGAGTTTTGTGGATAAACAAGACGCTTTTGATGAAGGTCATAAAGAAGTTGTTATGAATGAATTAGCGGCACAAGGGTATCAGGAAAGCTTTGTTACTGGATAGGTGTTAACCTCTAAGGAAGGGGAACCTGTGTAGGTAAACCAGGGGTGTCTCTGAGGAGAGATTCGAACTGGGCACCCTGCAAGGGGAGTTTTCAGTCCAGTGTTATTCAATATATTGATGAACAAAGTGGCATCAAATTAATGTCGTTAAGGAGTTGTACCTATCATATATGCAGACGACATCCTAGTTACAGGAAAGTCTTAATATTTGTGAAATGTTAGCTTAGAGACCGGCTGAATACATTTTATTTTAGAATTAGGCTAAAGAGAAGAGAAAAATTTTACCATTCATATGAATCATCTAACAGTGCTACACAGCGGACTGGAACAATGACCGTAAACACATCAGCAAGACCCTCAGCTGAAACTAGGACTGCAAACATGTCGACATCATCACTGCCAGCAGAGACGCGTGACGATGATATGTATACACACACACACACACACACACACACATATATATATATATATATATATATATATATATATATATATATATATATATATATATATATATATATATATATATATATATATACGTAACAAGTAGTATATATGTCGTACACGAATAACCTAGAATTTAGCCGATTTCTGGGGACTTTAGCGGATTTTGGAGATCCTTATAGCGGATTTTCAACAACCACAATTGGCAACACTGATGCCACCATCTACCTTCATGCTCTGTTGAACTATGAAGGAGGCTGGATGAGCCATTAATGGCTCTCGCTCTAATTCTGCTCTTTCAGGAGCCATGAATCCAGTGTACCCTAAGTCGCTTTGCAGGGAACAACTTCCACAGATGAAATTGTACCCAAAACGAGTAAGTGTAAGAGTGACTTACTGCACTAGACAGAAAACATTTGTAGCAACGTAGTATGATGGTGTACCTAGCACATCATGAGGCTATGGATGATCATAGTTAATCTTCAACATTCTTTCTTTTCCAAATAGAATTTTACAACTGACTAATTACTGACAAGCCATAAAGATAGGAAAGTTAGTGATGATCATGGGGACGGCAGTGATGATGTTTCACATCCAACTTTGCAAACTGTTGATGATATGAGCAATGATGATGATGATGATGATGACACAGAAGAGTTGCAAGTAAACTTTATATATGACAGTCACGAGTGGGGACGATTACATGCCCAGAGTTAGTGATGATGATGATAGTAAGGGTGGTCAAGGGTCACATCTCAGAAACCACATCGTTTGTTTGCTCTCCTCCCTACATAGCACCACCACCTGTTGCTGCCTCACCTGGCGCTCCTGTTGCCTCCACATCTGCTGCAGTCACCCAACCTTCTAAAAGGCAACGCCCCAGAGGGTAGGAGGAGGACGCTAATACACCTGATGTCCTTGTGAAATCCATCTGACAGATCTTTCAATGCAGAACTGGAGATCTGTAGTGCACGCAACCAGTAGTTAGAGGGGTGTCTAGGTCATCGAATCATAACCTCCTTATACACTTGACCAGAGAACCCACCGTACGTCTCGCTTTTGTAGCCATGTCTCGCACCTGACTCAAGTTGCTCATCGATCTTCTCACTGACTAAATGTCAAACACACTAACGCCGCCATCGCCATCCTGGTCCAAAGGTTCGCCGCGACTAAGTAATTGTAGAGAGGACCATCATCAGTCGAGTGCGGGCACTCATTGGTGTCCTGATTTTCTCTAAGGCCAAGCAAGGCAATTATGTAAACACAGAGGAAATGTGGAGCGTCGGGTATGACCCTAACCTCTATGGAGCTGCCGTGAGCGAGCGTCGAGTTCGGTTCTTCATTGGTTGACTGAGATCTGATGACCATACAGATAAGGAGGAGAGGAGTAAGATTGACAAGTTAGTCGCCTTCAGACACCCGTGGGACGATTTCATTGCCAAGTGTGGGGACAACTATATCCTGGAGGCCCACCTGACTTTCAAATACAGCTGCGGCTTCTGAATGTACAATGACAATAAGCCAGTAAAGTATGGATTGAAGTTACTTACCTGGGAAAGCATACCACAATCCTTCCAGGCATGTTCTTAAGGCATTTCTTCACTACACAAGTAGTGGGGCACGATAAAAACAACAAAAACGTAACCACAGATAGTCTGGTTCACCTTTGTGCCACTGGTGTTGGAACCGTATAACATCTGTGGCTTAACCCCTGAATGGACACAATGGGTCAACACGTCACATACCACCCGAGTTGACCAACAACAGCAACATTCTTGACAATTGCAGTGTCTTCATTGATGATCAGGACATCACCACGCTGTCTCACTAACCGACGAAGAAAAAGAGGCTCGTCCTCCTCCTCTCTTACCTGTGAACGATCATCATGACATCAACATGAACGGTAAGTCTGAGATCATCAGCCTCTACAACAAGACGAAACGGTCGATACCTCTGACCAGATATGTTCATTCTACTCCTGGAGTCACAGGCTATGACGGTGGACTTTATGCTTCGGAAGGATAACCACAGCTGCCATCACTGCATTCACTAAGTACAACAGCGTCATGAAAAAGGCAAGGCAGACCTTAGATGGAGAGCCGCATGATCATGGAGTTGGCACTAGACCTGATCAGGCTCTGGGAAGAGAATCGCATATCGTTCACAGTCCTTCAGAGGATCACTGCACCCACAATAAGGTCCACACATAACTTGATCCTCCCTATGTAGTGTTCTGGAGGTGCCAGTGTCAAGAGAAATGCGTGTGTCATGTACGGCGGGAAGCAAAACAAGATGACGAAATACGAGTGTACTAGATGATGGCGCCCAGTGTGTGTGTGTGTGTGTGTGGTGAGCATACCGCCTCCATATTCAGTGACTGCCTCCAGTAAACCCAGGTGAGAGCATTTCCATCATATATCATTTATCTTAATCTCTAGATATGTTAAACATTCACTATATATGTTCACTTATTTATTTCAAAGATTTATATAGAATGTGTATGGACTATGTCGGGCTTGATGTGTTAAACACATAAGATTATCCAAAAATGTTCATGTCATTTTTGCTTTCCTGACCTGCAGTTACTGTTGCCTTCTGAGGTGTCCGGTTTGGATGCATGTTCCACCCACGGCCTCTCTGGTACTACGCTGCAAACTACATTATATCCCTTTATTTTACAATCTTAAGCTCAAAAACTTATTTCTTTATGATGATCTTTTAAAAAAATTGAAAAATAAGAACTATCGTCAAATTTCACTATTGCATTATATACGATACCTTAAGCATGTATACTGTTGTACGTTTCAAAATGAATAAATGAAGACTAATTTACTTCAATTTTTTTCCGTCTTGGGGTCTCACAGACCCAGGGTAACTTTCTGTGAGCAAAGACGTTTGGTTACCTAAGCAGTCTTATCAACAAAGTATATATTTGTTACATGATTTTGTAATGTAAGTAAACCATAAGACGGTAAACAGAGAACACTCTGGCTACAAACACATATATATGATATACCTGTACACATACACACACACACACACACACACACACACACACACACATATCCACAGTTCTTAGCCCCTGAAATGCATGAAGTGAAAAAAAGATTATTCCTCCTGGCCTGTATCATAGAACGTAAAACTTGCGTTCTCTTGACGTTCTTTTAAGTTAATACAATAAACAATTAAGTGATTATCAGCAGACTTAACTGTGCTCTCAAAAAAGTCTTTTTCACTCCCATAATAAAATATGTTTTTATCATTATGGTTACGTACAGTGCACATGTAAATACCATGAGTAATGTTAGCTCTATACTGTATGGTTATCCATATGACTAATATGAACATAAGCACGCCAAAGATTTTGCAATTAATGCAAGAGATTACAATAGACAATACTGTGAAGACACATTAGAAATTATGAGAGAAAGTGAAGGAATGGCTCTCATGTCACATATGATGTAACGATCTATATTTCTTGTACCGGTATATATTTACCGTCTCTGTTTACCATCATATTTCACTGACATGAGTTATAGTACTCAGTGTTACACAGTACAGGTGACCTCTCATGATATACGTATGATTATCACAGATGTTACAAAGGTTACCAATCAGATTAATATGCTGTAATACTTGATGATAACATTCATACGTCCATCTTAACTTTGTATTGACCGCTGTATAGTCGTTAGCGTTGCTATGACGCATCCAAGGGCCGCCCTGGGTCGAGCGTATTGGTCCACAGTCAACCCAGCTGTTCATTCTCTCCTCGCATTGGTCGAAAACTTGGGTACCTGGCTTAGGGTATTCATATATACAGAGTTAATGAGATGGCCTTGATTAAGTCATTTAGTTGCCCGTGCAGCCTGAGCTAACATAAATAAAATAAAGTCCGGTAATAACAATATCTTGTTATTCTATTTTCATCTCATACTCTCATGACTGATCATCCAAGTGAGCAACACATTCCATGCTACAGGGCTTGGGCAGGTATGATGGTACAGGGTCATGGTAGGGATATGACTTGTGAGGGCAGGAGGTGTGGGCGGGAAGTTCGGTGTCTGGGGTGTATGGGTGTTGGGGGTGTATGTTAGGGGGAGTTTGGTCGTGGGTATACAGCAGGGGTGGAGGATAATGGGGTAAGAGTTATTTTTTTCCTAGTAATAAGGATAATGTTTAATGGGTAAGAGTTAGAGATAATTGGCAGGTTAATTCATTTATGGAAACATAAAACCTTTCGTACATTTCCCAGTACGTGGTACTATGATAATACCCACATCTCTCAGGCAGCAGAATATCAAATTTTAGACCATGTGTTGAGAGCATGTGAAGCTTTTACCTCTAGTGACCTCTGCCTAGCGTGAACCTACATGATATGAATGTGGGGCGAGCAATATCCGCGATGATGACCTATAATCTGGCCTGAACCCCATAGGTCTGACATAACCTGGAATATTTTGAAAAATCATCGCCAAAATCCGTTCGGTAAATAATCTCAAAAATGTGGAAACCTGACTAACAAAGAAGTTGATAATTAAGTAATCTTGGTAGGTACCTTCTACCGCCCGGCAGATGTGGGCTGTGACAGCCATCAGTTATGAGTGACGAGCCTTTCACGAACTTACTCACTTTCCCAAATTTTCAAAGTGATCGCACTATATCCACGTACAAAATGTACTCGTGAAGGTTGTATTACATCCCAGCCAGTCACTACCACTACATTGCAATATTTTCACGATATCGTCCACTAGTTGTGACAGTTTCTCACTATTGTTTATAAAATCTCTGTATCCATGAAATTTTGTGGAGTTCAATCTCACTTTACACACTTTTCCGTAGTATCGGATCGTGCATCAGTACTCACTGATTGGTAGATGAATGACATACGAGTAAAGCAGTAAGTGACGGTCCTCAGTGCTGGAACAGCTACCATTTCCCAGGCACAAATCACTCTGACGTGAGCAACACAATATATGTTACCCTCAGCTTTTGTATCACAAACACATCATTTTTTTATAATTTAAAAAGTCTCCTGGTATCATATGACGGGTACCTGAATGTTTATAGTACTTTTTACACTTTCACGATAATTTCCCCGCGATTTCCTTACACAGTTTGTACACTGGCAACGGAAGATTCATGTGTTGCACCCTACAAAAGTTTGAGTTAGGCATATGATCACATCAACATCATCATTGTCCTCGTATCTTTCAGTCATGTGCGTTATCACGAAAAATGATATCACACATTAGCTACCCTGTACTGTATGTGTGACCCACATCTTCATTAAAATGACTAGGAGGACTGTCGGTGTTGTTGACCTGTTCCTGGAGTGTGTGTGTAGAGTCACGTAGCCAAGGATCATGACCAGCAGTTTGACCAACGAACCAGTAGTGTGAGTTAGGTTTACGACCGTAGGCCTCCAAGGACGCACACACCAGCAAACAAGTGGTCAAGGCATCACAGCAGGCAGAGAGGAGCAGCGTGAACCCTGACACGCTGAGGTTATGCCGATAATGATGAAGTTAGGGTTAACTCTGGAGCAGGATGTTTAATTATGTTTCTTGATCTGGTGTGAGCTGGTGGGTGGAGAGCCTGATGTAACCTGGCGTTCCTACTGGAAGAGTGATTCTGTCTCTATACAGTTGGATGAGTTTCTTGACAGTGTTGGCTTCTGTTGCTGTTTCATATCGGTGAAGAATTTCTAGTAGCTTTGCAAAAATGTCTGTTTTCGAATCGTGTGATGTGATTTCTTCTCTAACACTCTTCGCGAGATCTCTTATTTTCTATTTTCTGTTGGAGTATTAAGGCTTCTTTTTTTATTCCTCCTTAGGTGAAATTCTGTCAGCTTCTTCCTGTACTCCAAGATGAAACAGAAAACTTTGCAAAACTACAAGAAATTTTATACTGATTTCAATTAGCAACGAAAGCCAACACAGTCAAGAAACTTATCCGACTTTAGAGAGGCAGAATCACTCTTCCACTAAACACACAAGACAGCATCAGTCTACCCAAACACCAGCTCACACAGGAGCAAGAAACACTACAAAACATTGGACTTAAGTGTCACTTGCAAAATTCGACTGATAACAAAATCGCCATAAACAACGGCCTGAATGACCAGAGCAACGCGGTCAAGAAGAGCTCCATCCTGACCCAAGACTCCGCACAGCAGCCAAAGAACTAAAAAAAAGACAATAAAGACATTGTAATACGGAGGGTAGATAACTCAAACATCTACGTCCTTTTTGAAAAATGAGGACAACAAGCAAGAGCTGGACAATATTTTCAACGACAATAAAGATTCAAGAAAATTACACGAGACTCCACAGCACAGCACTAGACCAAGCTGAACAAGCTTATCAGCACCGCCAACGCCGTCAAGAGCGAACACCGGCGCACATCCATCGCAGGACACCACACACCTGAATACATACACGGCAACGTCAAGACACAGAAGTCAAATGAACCTTTACATCCCATCACTTCCTCAGGTCACCACTCCAAATGCAACATGGCGAGAGAACATAACGTCATCATTTAGTGCCTTCCAGCAAAATATGTCATCATCTCCACGGATGACTTCTTCCAGATTCCCTGCTCCACTTATCCAGATGGGCTCATAGCGTCTCTTGATGTCGAGAGCCCGTTCACCCTCGTTCTCACATGCACCGCCAATCCTTATCTGCGAAAACGTTTATAAACACCCAGAACTACACCTACCAAGCCATGCACCACCCTACAACAACCTGTGAAAGCCTACACTACACACGCTCCACTTTGACACATAGACGGAAGCCTATGCAACCAGACACAAGGAGTGGCCGTGGTCTTGCTACATTTTACATGTGGCACCTCGACCACAATGCCCTACAGGAAGACTCACAACGCCCATCTACATACTGGAGATATTTGCGTCGTCGTATGAGATGAAACACACCTCATCTACCTCAAGACAACTATGGAAGATAACTCACTTCTGAAATTTGCTCATGAATTGAGCGTCGACAAGATGCCATTCTTAGATATGTCATAGCGAAATGCAACACTGAAGGCTACGTAAATCTCCGTTCACAAGGAACCCACAGACTTCGGCCGATGTTTACATGTAACTCGTGAATGTCCCCAACGCTACAAAATCGGAACTCATTAACGCTTTGTGACACCGAGCAGAAGAGACTGCATCGAAATTGGATGTCTTCTACATAGATAAATTGCGTATTAATCAAACCTTCATCGTCAACGGCTACAAGAACTCCAACTTCTGCAAACAATTAAAATACGTCATACAAATAAGCTCACAAAGGCAAAAACTACAAGAACACAACACACATGATATGTGCATCCGGATGTCAACATCATACAAGACAGACGAACGTGTACTACAAGACAACGTCTCTAGAATCATCTACTACACAATGCAAAACAACAAAGTCAAACTAGTTATTTACTACAAAAAAAAAGAGAAAAATACACAAATACATGACACATTACAATGATCCAACGCAGTTCATCAACTGCTAACCTAACCTGCGTGTGAAGACCAACATGTACACTCTCCAGAAGACTCACCCTCCCTACACCTACAAGAAGCCTCCATCAAACTACATGTCACCAAGAAGCACAACATTGCCCTCACACGAGAGATGACTGTTAGATCTACAAGGGATACCACGCCGTGAACAAGACACAAAACACGTCGCCGAAGCAGTAAGAAACAGGGAACAAACAACCGAAATCAAAATCCAGAACACAGGCCAAGACAGGATATCACAGCTACACGCCCTACCATCACCGTTACAGGCAATGAGTGCTCAGCGCTACATGCACGTCCGCCGACAATTATTACCCAGCCTCACTTAGCAACCCGCAATCATTCCCAGCTTCTCCAGTGACCTCTCCACGTACTCCTGGAGATGATTTGATGGAATCAGATGGAGCCGTTGAGACAACCCTTGCAGGTATCTTACACAACCTCCTCAGTCACGAAAAAGAGATGGTAAACAACTTGAAAATATCAGAAAGAATCTGATAACCTACCAGGTAAGTGGCTGTTTTAACAGAATACCTTTACAGGAAGAACTACTACCAATCTCTATTTATTATTCTATTTATTTATCATACTTTGTCGCTGTCTCCCGCGTTAGCGAGGTAGGAAACAGACGAAAGAATGGCTCAACCTACCCACATACACATGTATATACATACACGTCCACACACGCACATATACATACCTATACATTTCAACGTATACATACATATACATACACAGACATATAGATGTATACATATGTACATGATTCATACTTGCTGCCTCTATTCATTCCCGTCGCCACCCGGCCACACATGAAATGACAATCCCCTCCCCGCGCACGCGCGCAAGGCAGCGCTATGAAAAGACAACAAAGGCCTACATTCATTCACACTCAGTCTCCAGCTGTCATGTATAATGCACCGAAACCACAGCTCCCTTTCCACATCCAGGCCCCACAAAACTTTCCATGGTTTACCCCAGACGCTTCACATGGCCTTGTTCAATCCACTGACAGCACGTCGACCCCGGTAGACCACATCATTCCAATTCACTCTATTCCTTACACGCATTTCACCCTCATGCATGTTCAGGCCCCGATCGCTCAAATTCTTTTTCACTCCATCCTTCCACCTCCAATTTGGTCTCCTACTTCTCGTTCCCTCCACCTCTGACACATATATCCTCTTTATCAATCTTTCCTCACTCATTCTCTCCATGTGACCAAACCATTTCAACACACCCTCTTCTGCTCTCTCAACCACGCTCTTGTTATTACCACACATCTCTCTTACCCTTTCATTACTTACTCGATCAAATCACCTCACACCACATATTGTCCTCAAAAATCTCATTTCCAACATATCCACCCTCCTCCGCACAACTCAATCTATAGCCCACGCCTCGCAAGCATATTACATTCCTGGAACCACTATTCCTTCAAACATACCCATTTTTGCTTTCCACGATAATGTTCTCGTCTTCCACACATTTTTCAACGCTCCCAGAACTTCCACCCCCTTCTCCACCCTGTGACTCACTTCCGCTTCCGTGGTTCCATCCGCTGCCAAATCCACCCCAGATATCTAAAACACTTCACTTCCTCCAGCTTTTCTCCATTCAAACTTACCTCCCAACTGACTTGTCCCTCAACCTTACTGTACCTAATAACCTTGCTCTTATTCACATTTACTCTCAGCTTTCTTCTTTCACATACTTTACCAAACTCAGTCACCAGCTTAAGCAGTTTCTTACCCAAATCAGCCACCAGCGATGTATCAATCGCAAACAACAACTGACTCACTTTCCAAGCCCTCTCATCCACAACAGACTGCATACTTGCCCCTTTTTTCAAAACTCTTGTATTCACCTCCCTAACAACCCCATCCATAAACAAATTAAACAACCATGGAGACATCACGCACCCCTGTCGCAAACTGACATTCACTGAGAACCAATCACTTTCCTCTCTTTCTACTCGTACACATGCCTTACATCCTCGATAAAAACTTTTCACTGCTTCTAGCAACTTGCCTCCCACACCATATACTCTTAATAACTTCCACAGAGCAGATTATTGTTACATAAGTTCTTATTTGACATTTACTTCCACAGTGGAGTACAATGTGAACTTACCAAAGCGGTGGATTCTTGCGATTGTGTAAATATCATCCTACAAACTGGGATGGGCGGGTAGACTGCGTGGATCTGGACCACCAGAAGGTACCTAGTACTGTTCCCAATGATAAAGTTTTGCACCTAAACAGAAGTCGAAGGAAAGCCGTACCTGTGGAAGACTAGTTACTTGAATGGGAAAGAATAAATCCAAATGTCAGGGTGATCCGCCTGGAGCTGGGTAGGGGTGAGGTATGAGGTCCCCGGTCCTACTACCTCTGATCATTGTGAATGATTATCCTGACGAGGTGGACTCATGATTGCCGATGATGCGAGAATCGTGAAAGAAATGAAGAGCAACAAGGACTGCCAAATGCTGCTAAGGTACGAAGAAATGATGCAGAATTGGTCGGACTAATGGCTCATGAAAGTTAATCGTGGAAAATGAAAAGCCATAAAGTGTGGGGAAAGGTTCACACAGACCAGACGGTGAGTAATAAACAGGTGTAATAAACTACAAGATTCCTGCAGCGAGAGAGACCTAAGAGTAGTCATGACACCGACGGTGTCATCAGGGCAACTTGTGACAAGGTTTGTCAGGGAAGAACACTATATTGCAGTCAGAGTTAAAATTATCTTTAAGTCTATGGTTAATAAGACATGAAACATATGTAGACGTATAGTCAGCCTAACTTGGAGGATGTGGTATCAGTCGGGTCTCTTTTCTTGAAAATCATCGAGACTGGCTGGAAAAGGTCCAGTGGAAAGCAACAAGAATGAATGGATGAGGGAAGCCCTCAACTTACCCACACCGGAAAAAAGAAGTGACTCGATTACGACACATAATTTCCCGGAGGTCAGGAAGACGTTGACATAGAGCAGTTCTTCGATGTTATAGTAAAATCCAGGACAAAGGGACACTGCTGTAAGTTAGGCAAGAGAAGTGTACACAGAGACGTGAGGAAGCATTGCTCCAGCAACAGAGTGGTGGGTGTGTGGAACAAGGGAAGCAAAGGGCAAGTGGATTCGACTACCATTGGAAGATTCAACGAACATTATGATAACGAAGTAGGGATAAGAGATCCCTAGGGATTACAGATCCCTCCCAAATGTACAAGTTAGTCACAACAAACAGGCAATATTACAGACTCACACACACACACACACACACACACACACACACACACACACACAGACAGACAGACACACACACACACACACACACACACACACACACACAAAGACACATAGACACAGACATAGACAGGTAGGAATAAGGTTGATCTTTGTGAAAGGGAACATGGGCACAAGTCGAGAGAAACTTTCTCAAAATGGGTTGAAGCTCAACTTACAAAGGACCTGGACATGCCCAAAAATTGGTCTGATACATGTTTGATGATATTCAACCCCAGTAAATGTCAAGTAATGAGGATGGGATACATTGGAAGACCTCGACATGAATATCATCTCGCAGGAAATAAGCTGCGGGAATCTGTGTGTGAGAGACTTCTGGGTTAAATCGTCCCTAACCAGTCGTTAGAGTCTTTTCATAAGAGAACAGTCAAGAAAACCAACTGTCTGTTGGCATATATCAAAACTGCATTGAAATTCAAGGTTAAGGAGATATTCAGCGAGCTGTTCGCGTCGTACATAAAGCCTAAACTGGAACATGCACCTAAAGAAGTACAAATAGCCAACAGAAAAGGTCTGGAGGAGGTCAACAAACAATGTGTCAGCGTTACGTTATAGAGAAAGTCTGGAAGACTTAAATTCATCCACCTTGGAAGGGAGAAGAGTAAGAAATGACCTGGTTACAGCCATTTAGTTAAAGAATCAGATTGATGACGCAGACAGTAAACAGTTCTGCGAAATATGAAGTGAACGAACAACTCGAGAGGATAGCATCAAATTACGAAAGCAAGAAACTTGTTAGAAAAGGTGGAAAGAACTACTTTTACAATATAAGTGGCGGATGAATGTAGTAGAATGAATGTGGAAACAGCGTATGTAGAAATTTAAAGTGTAACGTCGTAGCATAGCATAGTATAGAGTGTAAAACTCCCTCACCATACAATACAAATATGTGATCACACACTAAATCAACTGCAGCAAAAGGCTGGAAAGATAAAATGAATATACACAGAACATAGATAGTAAGGCTATCAATGGAGAGTGAGGTTAGGTTAAACAGCCTTAGCACGGTCTGCACGAGGGTGGGTGGGCTTGATGTGGTTGAACCTACAACTCATGGACGAGGATCTCAGGTTGTATGTGGCGAGGATGGTGTACTAGCGTCTTCTTGAACTTTCAAGTGAGGTTCAGCTGATGGTTGAAAATTGCTGCGAGGTTGTGTCTGGATGGCTGGTGTAAGATAGAAGCGAGGATGATCTTGTGTGTATGGTGGGTACACATGATGGTGACGATGATGACGTGTGATGGGAGGTGTATGGTGGGTCCACATGATGGTGACGATGATGACGTGTGATGGGAGGTGTATGTTGGGTATACATGATGGTGACGATGATGACGTGTGACGGGAGGTGTATGGTGGGTACACATGATGGTGACGATGATGGCGTGTGATGGGAGGTGTATGTTGGGTATACATGATGGTGACGATGATGACGTGTGACGGGAGGTGTATGGTGGGTCCACATGATGGTGACGATGATGACGTGTGATGGGAGGTGTATGGTGGGTCCACATGATGGTGACGATGATGACGTGTGATGGGAGGTGTATGTTGGGTACACATGATGGTGACGATGATGACGTGTGATGGGAGGTGTATTTTGGGTATACATGATGGTGACGATGATGACGTGTGACGGAAGATGAATGTTGGGTACACACGACGGTGACGTGTGACGAAAAATGTGAATGGTGGTCCACACGATTGTGAAGCTGGCGACATGTGACGAGAAATGTGTATTCTTTCATAGTGAATGGCGTGGCATGGGCAAGATATGCCTCAAGCATGGCCATTTCGGGTGAAAGGAAAATAGAATGAAATTAAAGAATGAAGAAATTAATCAGAAATCTTCAGGTGTCTGTGGACTTGATTATCAAAGAAAGAAGTTACAGGAAGAGGGAAAGACGAAAGAGGTATTATAACAGTCAATTCTCAAGTGGTTGGTATCCACACATAATCTATGGGAAGTAGAAGCCAGAAACGTGCCATGGGTTCAAACACTGGTGGGAGGGACACACGGCATCAGTTAGGAGGAGCAGTGGCCGAAATGAACCTGCGTAACGGAGAGGGAGGCAACATCACGGAGGACAAACAGGGATGGGTGGAGAGGTGATCCTGGAGGATCATAAGAAGAATCTTTCATTCCACTCTGGCTAATAAAGAGGTGAAGGAGGAGGAGGAGGAGCAGCCATGCTGGACATGCGAGTAGGACTTCAAACTGGGGCAAATAAAACCCTAGTAGATATGAGATAGTTGCTCAAAAGAAAACTAATAACGAGACTAACTACCAGGAAACTGTTAGGAAACGGACTCTGCGATCTTGATGAAGTGGGGCTCCTAAGATAGATTAGAGTACATAGTTATGCTCTGTATACTTAGGTTATTCTAAGGTCAAATTGCGGCTTTAAAAGTGATTAGAGGAAAACGAGAGACATTTCAGCATTTCAGCGCTAATGAACATACCCAAATTAGTACTTCCTCATTCATAAATACTGCATGGGTCTAGATTAAGAAATGAGATGTATTCAGAGAGAGAGAGAGAGAGAGAGAGAGAGAGAGAGAGAGAGAGAGAGAGAGAGAGAGAGAGAGAGAGAGAGAGAGAGAGAGAGAGAGTGTGAATATCAGTCAGGAGTTGAAGGGCAGTGAGATGCAATATATAGAGTGGAAACAATAGCGCAAGAGTCGATAGAGTTAGATATTGAAGAGAGATCACTGGAGGAGAGAGGAAAGAGAATATACAATAAGACAAAACTTTGAGGGCATGTCGTTCCATCCACCGGAGACAAAGCTAAGATTAGAGAACAGAGACAAACAGAAAATCCAAAGTATGGAGGTCAAATAGTTGAAGAGTTGTACTCTCTGGGAGGATCTCGGGGGTGCTATACATAATATAGAGACACAGTTATAGAAGGCAGGGAAATCTTGAGTTACATAGCTTCAAAGTTGGGGGATTCTAGATACACGGGAAGAATACTTTTTCATTTTTTCGATTCAGTAAACACAAACATCGCCCTTGGACCGGGAGCGAAAGTAAAGATCATATCTGGAGATTTGACAGTGTAGATGGCAGGAAGATTTGAACGGTTGTCTTCAGAAACGAAAAGATTAGACGCAGACCGATGGTGTTCTCCAAAGGAGAGGTTGAATCTGAGATCGTGAATGTTGCGATAATGAAAAGTGAATGAGCCAGATGTAGGGGCAGTGTGAGGAGATACAGTGGGTCTCACTAGCTGGATGACGGTCATGGGGGCTGTGAGATTCTTCCAGTCCTCCTCGACCGGCGGCGCCGTTCCGACTCGTTGAAGGAGAATTACTGAACTGGTATACTGCCAGGATTTATTGTTGTATGAAACAGGAAAGTCAAGTTCAGAGTAAAGAGCTGTGTGAGTTTATGTTGTCAAGTGTTATGCGTGAGTTGGAGAGAGTGAGTCTGTAGACTAAATACAAAGGAGCCTACATGCAGGTAATATATATATATATATATATATATATATATATATATATATATATATATATATATATATATATATATATATATATTATTTTTTTTTTTTTTTTGCTTTGTCGCTGTCTCCCGCATTAGCGAGGTAGCGCAAGGAAACAGACGAAAGAATGGCCCAACCCACCCACATGCACATGTATATACATACACGTCCACACACGCAAATATACATACCGATACATCTCAATGTATACATATATATATACACACAGACATATACATATATACACATGTACATGATTCATACTGTCTGCCTTTATTCATTTCCATCGCCACCTCGCCACACATAGACTAACAGCCCCCTCCTCCCTAATGTGTGCGAGGTAGCGCTAGGAAAAGACAACAAAGGCCACATTCGTTCACACTCAGTCTCTAGCTGACATATAATAATGCACCGAAACCACAGCTCCCTTTCCACAGAACTTTCCATGGTTTACCCCAGACGCTTCACATGCTCTGGTTCAATCCATTGACAGCACGTCGACCCCGGTATACCACAACGTTCCAATTCACTCTATTCCTTGCACGCCTTTCACCCTCCTGCATGTTCAGGCCCCGTTCACTCAAAATCTTTTTCACCCCATCTTTTCACCTCCAATTTGGGCTCCCACTTCTCCTCGTTCCCTCCACCTCTGACACATATATCCTTTTGGTCAATCTTTCCTCACTCATTCTCTCCATGTGACCAAACCATTTCAAAACACCCTCTTCTGCTCTCTCAACCACACTCTTTTTATTTCCACACATCTCTCTTACCCTATTATTACTTACTCGATCAATCCACCTCACACCACATATTGTCCTCAAACATCTCATTTCCAGCACATCCACCGTCCTGCGCACAACTCTATCCATAGCCCACGCCTCGCAACCATAAAACATTGTTGGAACCACTATTCCTTCAAACATACCCATTTTTGCTTTCCGAGATAACGTTCTCGACTTCCACACATTCTTCAAGGATCCCAGAATTTTCTCCCCCTCCCCCACCCTCTGATTCACCTCCGCTTCCATGGTTCCATCTGCTGCCAAATCCACTCCCAGATATGTAAAACACTTCACTTCCTCCAGTTTTTCTCCATTCAAACTTACCTCCCAACTGACTTGACCCTCAACCCTACTGTACCTAATAACCTTGCTCTTATTCACATTTACTCGCATTTTTCTTCTTTCACACACTTTACCAAACTCCGTCACCAGCTTCTGCAGTTTCTCACATGAATCAGCCACCAGCGCTGTATCATCAGCGAACAACAACTGACTCACTTCCCAAGCTCTCTCATTCACAACAGACTGCATAGTTGCCACTCTTATCAAAACTCTTGCATTCACCTCCCTAACAACCTCATCCATAAACAAATTAAACAACCATGGAGACATCACACACCCCTGCCGCAAACCTATATTCACTGAGAACCAATCACTTTCCTCTCTTCCTATACGTACACATGTACAGAGAGCATCAGATTGGGGAAGAGCAGTGTGGTTTCAGAAGTGGTAGAGGATGTGTGAATCAGGTGTTTGCTTTGAAGAATGCATGTGAGAAATACTTAGAAAAGCAAATGGATTTGTATGTAGCATTTATAGATCTAGAGAAGGCATATGATAGAGCTGATAGAGATGCTGTGGAAGGTATTAAGAATATATGGTGTGGAAGGCAAGTTGTTAGAAGCAGTGAAAAGTTCTTATCGAGGATGTAAAGCATATATATATATATATATATATATATATATATATATATATATATATATATATATATATATAGAGAGAGAGAGAGAGAGAGAGAGAGAGAGATAGAGAGAGAGAGAGAGAGAGATTATTGGTGCTTATGCACCTGGTCATGAGAAGAAAATTCATGAGAGGCAAGTGTTTTGGGAGCAGCTGAGTGAGTGTGTTAGCAACTTTGATACACGAGACCGGATTTCAGTGACTGGTGATTTAAATGCAAAGAGGAGTAACATGACAGTTGAGGGTATAATTGGTGTACATGGAGTATTCAGTGTTCTGAATGGAAATGGTGAAGAGCTTGTTGATTTGTATGCTGAAAAAGGGCTGGTGACTGGGAATACCTGGTTCAAAAAGAGAGACATACATAAGTATACGTATGTCAGTAGGAGAAATAGTCAAAGGCACTATTGGATTACGTGTTAATTGATAGGTATGTAAAAGAGAGACTCTTGGATGTTAATGTACAGAGAGGGGCAGCTGGACGGATTTCTGATAACTATCTTGTGGAGGCGAAGGTAAGGATTTGTGGAAGTTTCCAAAAATGAAGAAATTGTTAGAGAGAAGATAGTGACGAGAATAAGTGAGCTTGGAAAGAAGACTTAGGTGAAGAAGTACCAGGAGAGTGTGAGTGTAGAATGGCAACCATATAACATTGTTGGAACTACTAATCCTTCAAACATACCCATTTTCGCTCTCCGAGATAACGTTCTTTCCTTCCAAACATTCTTCACCTCCCAGAACCTTCGCCCAGTCCCCCACCCTACGCCTCACTTCCGCTTTCATGGTACCATTCGCTGCTAAGTCCACTCCCAGATATCTAAAACACTTCACTTCCTCCAACATTTGTCCATTCAAACTTACATCCCAATTAACCTGTCCTTTAACCCTAATGAACCTAATAACCTTGCAATCATTCACATTTAATCTCAACTTTCTTCATTCGCACACTTTTACAAACTCAGTCACCAACTTCCGCATTTTCTCACTCGAATCAGCCACTAGAGCTGCATCATCGGCAAACAACAACTGACTCCCTTCCCAGGCCCTCTCATCTCCAACAGACTGCATACTCGCCCCTCTCCAAAACTCTTGTATTTACCTCCCTGACCACTCCATCCATAAACAAATTAAACAACCATGGGGACATCACATATCCCCGCCTCAGACCGAAATTTACTGGGAATCAATCACTCTCCTCTATTCCTACTCGTACACATGACTTACATACTAGGTAAAATCTTTTCACTGCTTCTAGCAACTTACCTTCCACCCCATATACTCTTAAGACCTTCCACAAATCATCTCTATCAACTCTTATCAAATGCCATCTGCAGATCCATAAATGCTACATACAAATCAAATTCAACTGTTTTTCCAAGTATTTCTCACACACATTCTTCAAAGCAAACACCTGATCCACACATCCTCTCCAACTTCTGAAACTACACTGCTCTTCCCCAATCTGATGCTCTGTACATGCCTTCACCCTCTGTCAATACCCTCCCATATAATTTCCCAGGAATACTCAACAAACCTATGCTTCTGTAGTTTGAACACTCCCCTTTATCCCCTTTACCCCTGTACAGAGGCACTATGCATGCATTCCGCCAATCCGCAGACACTTCACCATGATCTATACATACGCTGAATATACTTACCAATCAATCAACGACACAGTCATCCCTTTTTTGATCAATTCTACTGCAATACCAGCCAAACCTGCCGTCTTGTTGGATTTCATCTTCCGCAAAGCTTTCACTACCTGTTCTCTCTTAACTAAACCATTCTCCCTGACCCTCACTTCGCACACCACCCTGACCAAAACACCCTATATCTGCCGCTCTATCATCAAACACATTCAACAAACTTTTAAGATACTCACTCCAACACTACCTGTTATTACTTCCCCACTTGCCCTCTTCACCGATGTTCCCATTTGTTCTCTGTCTTACGCACGTTATTTACCTCCTTCTAAAACATCTTTTTATTCTCCTTAGAGTTTAATGATACTATCTCACCCCAACTCTCATTTGCATTCTTTTTCAACCCTTGCACCTTTCTCTTGAGACTCCTGCCGCTTTCCTTTACACATCTCCTAGTCATTTACACTCCTTCCTTGTAAGCATCGTCCAAAGGCCTCTCTTTTCTCTTTCACTAACAAATTTACTTCTTCATCCCACTATTCACTACCCTTTCTAATCTGCCCACCTCCCACCTTTCTCAAGCCACGTGCATATTTTGCAGAAGCTATCACTGCTTCCCTAAATACATTCCATTCCTCACCAACTTCCCTTATGTAATCTTAGCCTACCTTTTTCAGTTGATATAGCATTGTCGATCTTATTGCCATTTGCAATTTGGACACTAAGATATTCAGCCCAACCATACAACCAATAATACCAAAGGTCCTTCTTACTTTTTGCACCATTTATC
This sequence comes from Panulirus ornatus, assembly GCF_036320965.1. Lineage (NCBI taxonomy): Eukaryota > Metazoa > Arthropoda > Malacostraca > Decapoda > Palinuridae > Panulirus > Panulirus ornatus. The sequence goes on from NC_092227.1 coordinate 19,608,944, forward strand.
GTGAACTCAGTCGAATGCTTTTTGGTAGTCCAGAAATATGGTATCTATTGCTTTAGTCTTAGGTAATGAATAACTTATGATAAAACTCAGGGGTAATTGTAAGGCATGATGTGTGCTTTTTAAATCCATGCAGTGTTTATTGATCAGGATTTGTTGTTGAAGGGAAGCTATGATCTTATCTCAAATATTCGACCCCAGAAGTTTACATATAATTGATGTGAGGCTAAGTGGACCGAAATTACCAGGCATTTCACAGCTTCTATTTTCGAATATAAATGTAACGTCTTCCTGTCGCTAGTCTTTTGGAACTTTTCAGTCGTGGAGGTTTATTGAAAATATAGGTTAACGGTTTAGCAGTCTCATGACCTAGATTTTTATTGGTCTTCAACTCATCTATCTGTATTAGTACTTCTCTAATTGTGACGGTAAATTATGGTATCGTATGTGTGCTATTTGTCAATCTCAAAATTCGTGTCGTTGCTTCCTAGTGTAAAAACAGAATTGAAATTTTGAAGGGGGGGGGGGGGCTGTTGCTACGCTTTTATCATTTACTAAGAGTTGTATCCCACTCCTTATATGTTTCTTGTTACTGATGCATCTTTGAAACCTCTCTCCTAGCAGTGTTATATTGCACTGCAAGGTTCGGGTTATTGCCTGACTTCTTTCTTAAGTTTGAGGAGTTTATTTCTGGGCACTGCAGCTCTCGCGATATCTGGAAAATATCATTTAGGCCTGTTTTTGATTCTATTGTTTTCCTTTCATGCGCTGAAACGAATGTTTCTTGTTGGTGCATAAACTGTCGCTTAAAACATGTTTATAACTCCCCTCTGGCCATGAACCAAAAATTGTGAGACTTAAATGCGTCGCACAAACCCAGTAAAATCAGCCCCGTTAAAGTTAAGGGTAATAACACTGTTTATAAGGAAGTGGGTTGTGAGATTTACACCGACCCTAACCATGTTATGGTCACATGTACCTAAATGTTTGCCAGCACGAACATTAGTTATTAAGAACTCCCGGGATTCAGGAACTAGATCAAATAAATGAACTTCCCTTGTCGGCAGCGAAACGGTTTGGTCGAGTAATTCTTTGACGAAGTCGATTGGTTTAGCAGCTTCACTGCGTACACCTGAAATACATGAGCTCACCAGATGATTTCTGGAATTCTGATCCAGTAAATTAATCCGTTATTCGGTAAATTGTACTTTCTAATCAGATTGCTGTTTTTCGGGTTTAGAAAAGTTTCTGCTAATCTATTGACTTCAATGTGTTCAGTGTTTCGGATAAGAACATGAGAACGTAAGAAGTGAGGACACTGTAAGAGGCTTATTGTCCCATGCTAGGCAGGTCCTGAGTCTGTCCACCCTACAATCAACCGCCTGAACTCATAAACATGTCATCCAACCTTCATTTAAAGCTACCTAAAGATCTATCTTCCACTACTGTACTCGGCAACTTGTTCCATACATCTATTACCCTATTCCTGAACCATTATTTACCCACATCCGACCTGAATCTATTTTTTCTAAGTCTAGTATTTCTTTTCCTATCCGGTGTCGCCACTCTAAGAACTTTATTCATGTTGCCTTTATCATTGCCCTTCACCCATTTAAAAACGTTTGTCATATCCCCTCTAGCCCTCCTCCTCTTAAGTGAGTGTAAAGTCAGTCTTTTTCACCTTTCTTTATATGTGAAGTTTTTAGATTTCGGGGATCATTATGGTCAACTGCCTAGTATGGAGCCCAGAACTGTACCGCATAATCCAAATGTGGTCTCACCAACGCAAGATAAAGTTGCAATAATACTCTAGGAGTTTTATTGATGACAGTCCTATTAATGAACCCTAACATCTTATTAGCGTTATTACACACTTTAATACATTGTTACCGCGGCATAAGATCCTTGCTCACCAGCACTCCTGAATTTCTTATTCTGTTTTACCAATAATAATATTGTCCAGTTTTTCAGTGTTCCTGTCTTTACCCACACTAAGTGTTGTGCATTTATTTACCGCGAATTCCATTTTTCACGTACCAACCCACTCTGATGCTCTACTCAAGTAGGTGTGTTTAGGTAAAATCTATATAATTACAGCGTGGGATTCTCGTACGGATGTGGAGGTATGATTTGGTGACCTGCTTCTCCCAGACCGAGATCTGACAAACCCACATCACTTGTCGTTGGCTAGTGTTCGAGGGACCTGACTCACTCTGACCTCACACACGTGACATGTAATATGACTGACCTGACCTGACCCTAGCTCGTCTCTATCAAGTGGTCGCCTAACCGACCTCTACTGGGCTTAAGAAAATAAATTCCTTGCAACAGTGAAGGAAGTTGATCTTTGATTCATGGAGAGAGAGAGAGAGAGAGAGAGAGAGAGAGAGAGAGAGAGAGAGAGAGAGAGAGAGAGAGAGAGAGAGAGAGAGAGAGAGAGAGAGAGAGAGAGAGAGAGAGAGAGAGAGAGAGAGAGAGAGAGAGAGAGAGAGAGAGAGAGAGAGAGAGAGAGAGAGAGAGAGAGAGAGAGAGAGAGAGAGAGAGAGAGAGAGAGAGAGAGAGAGAGAGAGAGAGAGAGAGAGAGAGAGAGAGAGAGAGAGAGAGAGAGAGAGAGAGAGAGAGAGAGAGAGAGAGAGAGAGAGAGAGAGAGAGAGAGAGAGAGAGAGAGAGAGAGAGAGAGAGAGAGAGAGAGAGAGAGAGAGAGAGAGAGAGAGAGAGAGAGAGAGAGAGAGAGAGAGAGAGAGAGAGAGAGAGAGAGAGAGAGAGAGAGAGAGAGAGAGAGAGAGAGAGAGAGAGAGAGAGAGAGAGAGAGAGAGAGAGAGAGAGAGAGAGAGAGAGAGAGAGAGAGAGAGAGAGAGAGAGAGAGAGAGAGAGAGAGAGAGAGAGAGAGAGAGAGAGAGAGAGAGAGAGAGAGAGAGAGAGAGAGAGAGAGAGAGAGAGAGAGAGAGAGAGAGAGAGAGAGAGAGAGAGAGAGAGAGAGAGAGAGAGAGAGAGAGAGAGAGAGAGAGAGAGAGAGAGAGAGAGAGAGAGAGAGAGAGAGAGAGAGAGAGAGAGAGAGAGAGAGAGAGAGAGGTTCATCATTGATCTTTCCAATACTCCGGGGTTAGACGCTCTTGGTCTGTGGTTGTCTACCACCTGCTACTTACTACATGGTTACCCGACTCGACGGTGAGGATGGTGACGTGTGATGAGAAGTGTGTATGGTGACTCACATGATGGTGGCATGTGAAAGGAAGTGTGTATGTATGGTGACCCACATGATGGTGACATGTAAGGGAAGTGTGTATAGTGACTCACTCGATGGTGGCATGTGAAAGGAAGTGTGTATGTATGGTGACCTACATGATGATGGCATGTGAAGGGAAGTGTGTGTGTGTGTATGGTGACCCACATGATGGTGACATGTGAAGGGAAGTGTGTGTGTATGGTGACCCACATGATGGTGACATGTGAAGGGAAGTGTGTGTGTATGGTGACCCACATGATGGTGACATGTGAAGGGAAGTGTGTATGGTGACCTACATGATGGTGACGTAAAGGGAAGTGTGTATGGTGACCTACATGATGGTGACGTAAAGGGAAGTGTGTATGGTGATCCATTTGATGGTGAAATGTGAATGGAAGTTTGTATGGTGACTCACTTGGTTGTGGCATGTGAAGGGAAGTGTGTGTATTGTGACCTACATGATGGAAACATGTGAAGGGAAGTGTGTATGGTGACCCATTTATTGGGGACATGTGAAGGGATGTGTGTATGGTGAAACATATGATGGTGACATGTGAAGGGAATGTGTATGGTGACCCATTTGATGGTGACATGTGAAGGGAAGTGTGTATGGTGACTCACATGATGGTAGCATGTGAAGGGAAGTGTGTATGGTGAACCACATGATGCTGATATGTAAAGGGAAGTGTGTATGGTGACCCACATGACGGTGATATGTAAAGGGAAGTGTGTATGGTGACTCACATGATGGTGGCATGTGAAGGGAAGTGTGTGTGTGTGTGTATGGTGACCCACAGGGTGATGACATGTGAAGGGAAGTGTGTATAGTGATCCATTTGTTGGTGACATGTGAAGGGATGTGTGTATGGTGACTCACATGATGGTGGCATATGAAGGGATGTGTGTATGGTGACTCACATGGTGGTGGCATATGAAGGGATGTGTGTATGGTGACTTACATGATGGTGGCATATGATGGGATGTGTGTATGGTGACTCACATGATGGTGGCATGTGAAGGGACGTGTGTTTGTGTGTATGGTGACCCACATGATGGTGACGTGCGAAGGGAAGTGTGTATGTTGACTCATACGATGGTAAAATGTGAAGGGAAGTGTGTATGGTGACCTATTTGACGGTGACGTGTGAAGGCAAGTGTGTATGGTAAACCACAAAATGGTGACATGTAAAGGGAAGTATGTATGGTAAACCACATGATGGTGACATGTGAAGGGAAGAGTGTATGGTGACCTACATGATAGTGATATGTGAAGGGAAGTGTGTATGGTGACCCATTTGATGGTGACATGTGAAGGGAAGTATGTATAGTAAACCACATAATGGTGACATGTGAAGGAAAGAGTGTATGGTGACCTACATGATGGTGACATGTGAAGGGAAGTGTGTATGGTGACTCACATGATGGTGACATGTGAAGGGAAGTGTGTATGGTGACCCACATGATGGTGACATGTGAAGGGAAGTGTGTATGGTGACCCACATGATGGTGTCGAGTGACAGAAAGAATGATCGTCTAACAATTTCTCAAGAATATTGTGATACGATGAAGGCAGTAAATGGACAAGGTTCAGAAGCAATTAATCACCAGTGATGAGGCTTGTCCGGTAATTACGGTGTTGTACCCGACAACGACCCAGCCAGCCAGTGGCACAACTGCCCGGCTTCTCCCACATCCTAGAAGTTCAGGTCTGTATACTGCACACACCACACCATGCTCGCTCACCCACCCACGCAGCTCTGACCACTGACTGATTGCCGCAGGCGGTGAATATTACAACTGAGAGTCGTGTACAACGGCATGAATCAGGTGACAGTCATGTACACCTAAATGGATCAGGTGACAGTCATGTACACCTGAATGGATCAGGTGACAGACATGTACACCTGCATGGACCAGGTGACAGTCATGTACACCTGAATGGATCAGGTGACAGTCATGTACACCTAAATGGATCAGGTGACAGTCATGTACACCTGAATGGATCAGGTGACAGTCATGTACACCTGAATGGACCAGGTGACAGTCATGTACACCTGAATGGATCAGGTGACAGTCATGTACACCTGAATGGACCAGGTGACAGTCATGTACACCTGAATGGATCAGGTGACAGTCATGTACACCTGAATGGACCAGGTGACAGTCATGTACACCTGAATGGATCAGGTGACAGTCATGTACACCTGAATGAATCAGGTGACAGTCATGTACACCTAAATGGACCAGGTGACAGTCATATACACCTAAATGAATCAGGTGACAGTCATGTACACCTAAATGAATCAGGTGACAGTCATGTACACCTAAATGGATCAGGTGACAGTCATGTACACCTGAATGGATCAGGTGACAGTCATGTACACCTGAATGGATCAGGTGACAGTCATGTACACCTAAATGGATCAGGTGACAGTCATGTACACCTGAATGGATCAGGTGACAGTCATGTACACCTAAATGGATCAGGTGACAGTCATGTACACCTGAATGGATCAGGTGACAGTCATGTACACCTGAATGGATCAGGTGACAGTCATGTACACCTAAATGGATCAGGTGACAGTCATGTACACCTAAATGGATCAGGTGACAGTCATGTACACCTGAATGGATCAGGTGACAGTCATGTACACCTAAATGGATCAGGTGACAGTCATGTACACCTAAATGGATCAGGTGACAGTCATGTACACCTAAATGGATCAGGTGACAGTCATGTACACCTAAATGGATCAGGTGACAGTCATGTACACCTAAATGGATCAGGTGACAGTCATGTACACCTAAATGGATCAGGTGACAGTCATGTACACCTAAATGGATCAGGTGACAGTCATGTACACCTAAATGGATCAGGTGACAGTCATGTACACCTAAATGGATCAGGTGACAGTCATGTACACCTAAATGGATCAGGTGACAGTCATGTACACCTAAATGGATCAGGTGACAGTCATGTACACCTAAATGGATCAGGTGACAGTCATGTACACCTAAATGGATCAGGTGACAGTCATGTACACCTGAATGGATCAGGTGACAGTCATGTACACCTAAATGGATCAGGTGACAGTCATGTACACTTGCTGTACTGACTGTAAAGGTCCGTCAAAGAAATTCGTCGTGAAGATGTAAGATCGAGAGTGTGCAGGACACCCCAGCAGGCGACACACACACACACACACACACACACACACACACAGACACACACACACACACACACACACACACATACACACACACACACACACACACACACACACACACACACACACACACAACACGAAATATTTCCTTGCCTCTGAGAATCAGGTCAGTCGTCCCACTGGTCATATTACTGCCAATCTAACTTCCCACCAGCGGCCGGGATATGTGTCGGACGTCTGATACATATGTTGAAATTACCATTATGGAAGGACAAGCGCATTATAGTGCTGGCAATAAAGACAATTATTGCCATGCTAGTTCTCAGGAGCAGTTCAAAGGGCATTATATATATATATATATATATATATATATATATATATATATATATATATATATATATATATATATATATATATATATCAACTCTATCATATGCCTTCTCCAGATCCATAAATGCTACATACAAATCCATTTGCTTTTCTAAGTATTTCTCACATACATTCTTCAAAGCAAACACCTGATCCACACATCCTCTACCACTTCTGAAACCACACTGCTCTTCCCCAATCTGATGCTCTGTACATGCCCTCACCCTCTCAATCAATACCCTCCTGTGGAAGGTATTAAGAATATATGGTGTGGGAGGAAAGTTGTTAGAAGCAGTGAAAAGTTTTTATCGAGGATGTAAGGCATGTGTACGTGTAGGAAGAGAGGAAAGTGATTGGTTCTCAGTGAATGTAGGTTTGCGGCAGGGGTGTGTGATGTCTCCATGGTTGTTTAATTTGTTTATGGATGGGGTTGTTAGGGAGGTAAATGCAAGAGTTTTGGAAAGAGGGGCAAGTATGAAGTCTGTTGGGGATGAGAGAACTTGGGAAGTGAGTCAGTTGTTGTTCGCTGATGATACAGCGCTGGTGGCTGATTCATGTGAGAAACTGCAGAAGCTGGTGACTGAGTTTGGAAAAGTGTGTGGAAGAAGAAAGTTAAGAGTAAATGTGAATAAGAGCAAGGTTATTAGGTACAGTAGGGTTGAGGGTCAAGTCAATTGGGAGGTGAGTTTGAATGGAGAAAAACTGGAGGAAGTGAAGTGTTTTAGATATCTGGGAGTGGATCTGGTAGCGGATGGAACCATGGAAGCGGAAGTGGATCATAGGGTGGGGGAGGGGGCGAAAATCCTGGGGGCCTTGAAGAATGTGTGGAAGTCGAGAACATTACCTCGGAAAGCAAAAATGGGTATGTTTGAAGGAATAGTGGTTCCAACAATGTTGTATGGTTGCGAGGCGTGGGCTATGGATAGAGTTGTGCGCAGGAGGATGGATGTGCTGGAAATGAGATGTTTGAGGACAATATGTGGTGTGAGGTGGTTTGATCGAGTGAGTAACGTAAGGGTAAGAGAGATGTGTGGAAATAAAAAGAGCGTGGTTGAGAGAGCAGAAGAGGGTGTTTTGAAGTGGTTTGGGCACATGGAGAGGATGAGTGAGGAAAGATTGACCAAGAGGATATATGTGTCGGAGGTGGAGGGAACAAGGAGAAGAGGGAGACCAAATTGGAGGTGGAAAGATGGAGTGAAAAAGATTTTGTGTGATCGGGGCCTGAACATGCAGGAGGGTGAAAGGAGGGCAAGGAATAGAGTGAATTGGAGCGATGTGGTATACCGGGGTTGACGTGCTGTCAGTGGATTGAAGCAGGGCATGTGAAGCGTCTGGGGTAAACCATGGAAAGCTGTGTAGGTATGTATATTTGCGTGTGTGGACGTATGTATATACATGTGTATGGGGGGGGGGGGCATTTCTTTCGTCTGTTTCCTTGCGCTACCTCGCAAACGCGGGAGACAGCGACAAAGTATAATAAAATAATATAAAATATATATATATATATATATATATATATATATGCTTCAATTTTTTCACAGTGTTATTTCGATAGAATTCAACTTCCATTTGCATACCTCCAAGTATTCGTGTACTTCAGTAAGTGATGTGTAAGCGTAGGGTGAAGCCCAACCACGTAATCTTAACTCCACGGGTAAATAAGGCCGAGGCTGGGAAGGTACAAGCTTGCTATTACCAGTGAGGCTCCTGCAGCACACGTGAGGTGAAGCAAGACAACAGTTTGTGTGGAGTAACTGAGGGGAGAGTGGGTGGAGAGGTGAGGGACCGAGACCTGATGTGATACATGCATGGACGAGGGATGACTACAGCAAGATCAGCTGGCTGACGGCCAGGCGGAGGGACAGGTTGATTGCTATTTCATACATTACACATGAGCACATTTATGTACGCAAAACCCTAACGTCTTTGAGCGGCTGCACTGCTTGGGAATCGAACCCGAACTCGTGAGATTCGTGGGTCACATCGTTCACCGCTGCACCACGAAGGTGTGGGACAGGTCCTGATAAGGAATATTCATGAAAGATGCAGAACATACAGAACTCATGGTGGCTTATAGAGAACAAATGAAACAAAAACATAAACAGGACAACCAAAAATACCACATACAACTTAGTGGAAAAGCTGAATATTCTTTCTGAATTTTATTTTCCTCCGTGAATATCGCATGAGATCACAGCGGATGTAGGCTGTCTCAGGTCAGTGATAAGACCAACACACATCAGCGTCCCTGCTGGAGGAATAAGTTCTGGCGAGCGAGCCGAGTGATCCCCTGCGGGTAAGTCCCTCTCCAGTGTCATGGACGCTCCTGGGAGAGATTCACGAATTTCGGTCTTGACTGCGGAGGAAAGTTTACAAAGCGTCTGCTTCCAAAACTCGTTCTACAATATGGGTTTGTGCCAAGTTTGGAGACAAGTTTTAGAATTTCCAAGTGGGCAACTCGTGCACCTTGCCACGCTCAAACTTGGGTAATGTGTTCTCTGATACTTGGCCGACGGGCGGTGTGCGGTGCGCTGCCAGCCGGAAGAAACACGCCCACCTTGTGATTATCACCATTACCATAATAAGAAGTGGAGTCGACTACCATCCCATGGCATCTTAGACGAGGTAAGAAGCAGGCACCGAGGCCATGCCGTCTCGCTCTGTTGGTCTTGGCCAAGTCAAGCAAACGGTGGGAGAAACTCTGGCGGCAAATCTCCCAGGACTACAGCAAACCCGTTTAGCAGACTGGTATGTGTGTGTACGTTAAGACACAGCTGTGTGTGTGTGTGTGTGTGTGTGTGTGTGTGTGTGTACTTTAAGAGACTACTGTGTGTACTTTAGAGGAGCGTTACATGTATACTCTGAGAGATAGTTGTCAGTATATACTAATACTGTGTTTGACCCTTGCTGTACGAGACCGCTGGGTGTGTGTGATGAAGGGTGGATGATGTGCATTCTGTAACACTGTGTATGTGTTTGATTAATGAGGATCGCAATGTATGCTCCAAGAAACTATCACCTGCACCCTAGGAGACCGATGGGTGTAGTTTACATGGTCGCTGAGTATACTGTAGGAGACTGCTGGGTGTATTCTAGGATGCCGCTGTTTGTGTACTTTTTGAGATCACTGTGTATACCGTAGGAGACTGTGTGTGTGTGTGTGTGTGTGTGTGTGTGTGTGTGTGTGTCAGGTAAGTGAGCAGTAGGGATGAAGTTTGAACGATCGCTGTTGGTTCTGCTTGACTTCCACTGTAAAGATCATCGCTTGTCGTGCCTGAGATTCATCTCTGAAGAACTGTGATCAAGCTCGAACTTTTCCGTCTCACTTCAGGAGACATGGACAGATCACGATCCATTCAGGCAGGGCAGTAACCATCTTTCAAAGAATTATGACGGTTAAGACTGGAATACTGGACAGCCTGATGGTAAAATAGGATTATAGAGAAAAGGTTGATGGATGATTACTGCTCTTCTTGACAGAGAAAAAGACATCATCTGCATGCTGTGTGTGTGTGTGTGTGTGTGTGTGTGTGTGTGTGTGTGTGTGTGTGTGTGTGTCTTTGATTCATATGGACGTAAGTTCTATCGTCTGTTTTGGGTTACATTTTCGCTTGTATCATATCATTTCTTGTGAGAAATATCATTTCCAGAATCTTTTTTTCTGACTTAACAGTTTTATTTGAGATGATATCTGGTGGATCTTTCTAATATACATTTTTTGCAGTATTTTCCAGGGGATAGAACACGCAGATGTAGTTCAGAGCTGCTATACAAATCAAGAAAGTTTAAATATATACGAAAATTAACAATGTTGAACTTTGTATTTGAATATGAATTACGCCAGGTTCCAGAAAACGACTTCCAGTTTCAATCTATCACAAGTTGATAAAAGTGAATCATGTTTTCGTTCTCAGTCTCGTATCTCTCCACTCACTGCTCCTCTCCTTCACCATACTGCCACACATGACATGGACCATCTCTTTATTCTGTTCCTCTCGCTTCACATAATTCTTTCTTTATCGCCTGTTCCTTTCCCCCCCTCTCTTTATTGCTGATATCAACTCTATGGCACAACGGTACGATCCTGTGACCTGAGCCCTAATGCTCGTCAACACTCACACCCTCACACCCAAGCACTGTACCGTCCTCCTCATGGAACTGAACTGTTTCCTGAGGCGCATCATGTACATTAGTATGACGATATCTAACATCGAGTGTGGCGATTTTACATGGAAGGAAAAGTCTCATGTGTTGTGTGCTCATGTACAACAAAGTCTTATGTGTTGTGTGTTCATGTACAACAAAGTCTCATGTGTCGTGTGTTCATGTACAACCAAGTTTCATGTGTTGTGTGTTCATGTACAACAAAGTCTCATGTGTCGTGTGTTCATGTACAACCAAGTTTCATGTGTTGTGTGCTCATGTACAACAAAGTCTCATGTGTCATGTGTTCATGTACAACCAAGTTTCATGTGTTGTGTGCTCATGTACAACAAAGTCTCATGTGTTGTGTGTTCATGTACAACCAAGTTTCATGTGTTGTGTGTTCAGGTACAACCAAGTTTCATGTGTTGTGTGTTCATGTACAACCAAGTTTCATGTGTTGTGTGTTCATGTACAACAAAGTCTCATGTGTCGTGTGTTCATGTACAACCAAGTTTCATGTGTTGTGTGTTCATGTACAACCAAGTTTCATGTGTTGTGTGTTCATGTACAACAAAGTCTCATGTGTCGTGTGTTCATGTACAACCAAGTTTCATGTGTCGTGTGTTCATGTACAACCAAGTTTCATGTGTTGTGTGCTCGTGTACAACCAAGTTTCATGTGTTGTGGTAATAGGTGCAGGAACCTCCAAAATGTTGTGATGTTATATACAATAATGATAAAGTATAGACCTTCAACTTTAGAACAACCAACTGTTAAATATGCACCAGGACATTCTGAAGTCAGTAAGGATGGATAATCCATCTCTTCCATACATATATGGTCTCCCAAAAACTCATAAAGATGGATGTCCTCTCAGACCAATTATATCATCTGTTAATTCCCCTAGTTATGAATTGTCTAAATGTTACCAAAACACCTTAACAATGTTTAAGAAAAAACATCTACATTGCATGTTGTCAATAATTTAGATTTTGTAATCAAAGTTACAAACATTAATTTGCTTGATCATAAAGTCATCAGCTTTGATGTGAATTCCTTTTTCACTGAAGTAGCCATTAACGAAACCATAAATATCTAAGAAGGAAATTGCCTGATCTCAGCCTTGACTTGCCCCTGAACATAAAAACTTTCATTGACAGTAGAGCTTTGCGTTTCCAATAATGAAGGTAATTTTCATAAACAGAAATTTGGTCTTGCCATGGAAAATGCTTTTAGTCCTATTCTCAGTAACTTATTTATAGAATAGTACTTTGAGGATGAAATTCTAATTTCAATCAATAATCTTCCGAAAGTTTAATTTAGATACGTTGATCATGTGTGGCCCTTGTGACCATCCTCCCAAGATTATGACGTTTTCTTTAAGGAATTAGATAACATTCACCCCTTCATCAAATTCAAGATTGGATGGGAAAAGAAGGCAAACTGCTCTTTTTTGATATGTTGATAAACAGAGAATCTGATCATTGGTCCTTTAAGATCTACAGGAAGCCTCCTAACTTTGAGAGTTATATTCATTATTTCTCACTACATGATTCTTCTACAAAAATGTCTGTAGTTACGACTATGTTTTTTAAGAGCACTACGGGTATGTAATCCCATAGGCCTGGTAGACAAATGCAGTCATATAAGACGTATCTTTAGTTAGGTATATTATCCCAAGTGGTTTGTGAAGAAAGCTTATAGAAGCTAGGAAGACATTTTATGCTTCCAGTAACAAAAATGTAACAAATGAGGATAAGTCTAAATTCTAGTAAAGGCCTATTCTCCCATCTTAGCTAATCTAAGACATGCTCTTAAAAACAGTGCTCGTAATATTGTTTTTCAGTACAATAACACCGTCAGCAAGACCTTAATATATAGCAGGCCAAATAACGCAACAATTGGGAGTGTCTACGCCGTCGTATTTTTTTTGTAGTGCATGTAAAGATGTGTACATTGCCAAGCCAAACAGGAAAAACTGTAACGGAGAAATGTTATTGGCACCGTCATGCAATACGCAGGGATGACCAAAGAAATGCGACTCCTTAACACTTTCATAAAAATGATCACCCCATAGACCATGAAAATCTCGTTTTACTATACCCTTCTGCTGATTATGCCACACGCAGCGTCATTGAATCTGTCTTATTTGCTACTACTGTGAACTTTGGTTTGTCCTTAGGCATCTTTAAAGCCCATCCTATCATTAACCAAATCATGTGAGAATTGACAAAATACGAAAACAGAAAGAAAAGTTGTCCAAGACACACCCAACTACCCAGGTCAACCCCCGCCACGTGACCCCCCTTGATCACTCTCCCTTTTAACAGTTGCTGTCGGTCAAGTCAGTGTGTTGTCTGTGCTGGTAGACACTGGACGGCGTTACTCCGGTGTGATGTTGGGATTTAGATAACATTTGATGAGGTGGATTGTCTCCATGAAACATGTCGTGCTACATGTATAGATGAATTACATGTTAAATGAAATCATATGAACTCAAGCTGAAGTGCGATTTCACCTTCATAACTTTCAGCACGGACTAGTTTGAATATATATATATATATATATATATATATATATATATATATATATATATATATATATATATATATATATATATATATATTGGAAAGGATCACAATTTTGCTCGTGATCAAGATATTCCTATGAGTCCACGGGGAAAATGAAACACGAAAAGTTCCCAAGTGCACTTTCGTGTAATTATCACATCATCAGGGGAGACACAAGAGAGAAATTTAACAGTCAGTTGATATGCATCGAAGAGACGAAGCTAGGACGCCATTCGGTAAACATGTTTACCAAATGGTGTCCTAGCTTTGTCTCTTCGATGTATATCAACTGACTGTTATATTTCTCTCTTGTGTCTCCCCTGATGTGATTATTACACGAAAGTGCACTTGGGAACTTTTCGTATTTCATTTTCCCCGTGGACTCATAGGAATATATATATATATATATATATATATATATATATATATATATATATATATATATATATATATATATATATATATATATATGAAGGTGAAATCGCAATTCAGTAGAGTTCAGATAATTTTATTTATGCAATTTTTCTATACATGCATCACTACATGTTACATTGAGACAATCCGTCTCATCAGGTACAAACATTTCATAAAGTTTTTAAATTCCAACACCACCACAAACAATCGGTCTCTCCTGTGCTATTCTCAACTACACACTGGCCTGACCGTTAAAGGGAAAGTGGTGGGCGCTTTGTGGTTAAGAGGGGTCATGTGGGGGGTGTTGGCCTGGGTAACGATATGTGTTCAAGTATTTTTCTTGTGTTATCGTTTCTTGATAAATCTTTCATTATGATTTGGCTGATGAAGAGATGTCCTTTAAAGTTACCTGGGGACAAATTAAAGTTCTCAGTATTAGCAATTAAAACAGATTCAATGACGTTACGGGTAGCATAATCAGATGAGGGCTAAATGTGACTGGGTTGTTAAGGTTTACAAAGTGATCGTTTTCATGACAGTGTTTAGCGATCGTATTTTTTGTGGTCATCCCTGTGTACTGAATGACTGTGCCAATTGCATCTCTCAATTAATGTTTCACCAGTGTGGCCAATATATACATCTTTACATGACCTACATTTGACGCCGTAAGCACTCCTAATTTTCGGATAATTGTCCTACTTTTAATCAAGGTCATACTGTACTGGAAGGCAACATTAAAAGTACTGCTTTTTAGTACCTGCCTTACAGTAGCTAAGTTAGTAGAACACGGCAATACTAAACATTCAGATCTATCATCCTTTTTCACATTTTTGTTACTAGATGCATAAAATGTCTTCCTAGCTTTCCAGTAAGCTTTGTTCACAAACCACTTGGGAAAACATACCTGCCTAAAGATACGCCTTATATGACTATGTTCATCTACCAGACTTATAAGATCACATATCAGTAATGCGCTTAAAAAAACATGCATATACAGACATTTTTACAGAAGAATCATGTACTGAAAAATAATGAATATAGCTCTCAGAGTTGGTAAGCTTCCTGTAGATCTTAAAGGATAAATGACCATACTCTCCAGTTATCAACACAGTTCTTTTTCCCATTCAATCTTGAATTTGATGGTGGGGTGGATGTTATTTAATTCATTAAAGAAAACATCACAATCTTGGGAAGATGGCCATATGGACCACACATCAACGTAACTAAATTAGGTTTTTGGATGATTACTGACTGAAGTTACAATTTCAATCTCAAAGTATTCTTTAAGTTACTGAAGATGGGACTAAGGGGATTTCCCATTACAAGACCAAATTTCTGTCAACAGAAATTGCCTTCATCATCTTGGAAAACATCTTTGGAAACACAAAGCTATATTAAGTCAATGGAAGTTTTTATGGGCATGGGCAGATAATTTCCTCCTTAGATACATGATGGTTTCATCAATGTGGACTTCCGTTAACAAGGAATTCACATAAAAAGTAAGGAGTTTATATTCAAGAAAATTAATGTTCGTAGCCTTGTTTACAAAGTCTGAGCTGTTAATCCCAGCGATGAAGAGATTTTTCCTTTAATATTACCATCCATCTTTGTGAGTATTAGGAAATATATAATTTGTTTCTGGAGGGGGTTGTTAGGGAGGGGAATGCAACAGTTTTGGAGAGAGGGGCAAGTATGCAGTCTGTTGTGGATGAGAAGGCTTGGGAAGTGAGTCAGTTGTTGTTCGCTGATGATACAACGCTGGAGGCTGATTCGGGTGAGAAACTGTAGAAGCTGGTGACTAAGTTTGGTAAAATGTGTGAAAGAAGAAAGCTGAGAGTAAATGTGAATAAGAGCATGGTTATTAGGTTCAGTAGGGTCGAGGGACAAGTTAATTGGGAGGTAAGTTTGAATGGAGAAAAACTGGAGGAAGTGAAGTGCTTTAGATATCTGGGAGGGGATTTAGCAGCGGATGGAACCATGGAAGCTTAAGTGAGTCACAGGGTGGAGGAGAGGGCGAAGGTTCAGGGAGCGCTGAAGAATGTATCGAAGGCGAGAACGTTATCTCGGAAACCAAAAATGGGTATGTTTGAAGGAATAGTGGTTCCAACAATATTTTATGGTTACCAGGCGTGGGCTATAGATAGAGTTGTGCGGAGGAGGGTGGATGTGTTAGAAATGAAATGCTTGAGGACAATATGTGGTGTGAGGTGGTTGGATCGAGTAAATAATGAAAGAGTAAGAGAGATGTATGGTGAGAAAGAGTGTGATTGAGAGAGCAGAAGAGGGTGTATTGAAATGGTTTGGTCACATGGAGAGAATGAGTGAGGAAAGATTAACAAAGATGATATATGTGTCAGAGGTGGATGGAACGAGAAGTGGGAGACCAAATTGGAGGTGGAAAGATGGAGTGAAAAAGATTTTGAGTGATCGGGGCCTGAACATGCAGGAGGGTGAAAGGCGTGCAAGGAATAGAGTGAATTGGAACGATGTGGTATGCCGGGGTCGGCGTACCTCTCTCTTCTCTTTCACTAAAAATCTTACTTCTTCATGCCACCACTCACTACCCTTTCTAATCTGCCCACCTCCCACGCTTTTCATGCCACAAGCATCTTTTGCGCAAGCCATCACTGCTTCCCTAAATACATCCCATTCTTCCCCCACTTCCCTTACCTCCCTCGCTCTCACATTTTTCCATTATGCACTCAGTCTGTTCTGGTACTTCCTCAAACAAGTCTCCTTCCCAAGCTCACTTACTCTCACCACTCTCTTCACCCCAGCATTTTCTCTTCTTTTCTGAAAACATCTACAAATCTTCACCTTCGCCTCCACAAGATAATGATCAGACATCCCTCCAGTTGTCCCTCTCAACAAATTAACATCCAAAAGTCTCTCTTTCACGCGCCTATCAATTAACATGTAATCCGATAATGCTCTCTGGCCATCTTTTCTACTCACATAGGTATACTTATGTATCTTTCTTCTTATGACCAGGTGGACAGGCATTAATAATCACCCATATCTATCCATCACCTTTCAGTTTTACCTATATCAATCTAGAGTTAACTTTCTTACACTCTATCACATACTCCCACCACTCCTGTTTCAGAAGTAGTGCTACTCCTTCCTTTGCTCTTGTCGTTCTCACCAACCGCTGACTTTACTCCCAAAACATTCCCAAACCACTTTTCCCTTTTACCCTTGAGCTTCGATTCACTCAGAACCAAAACATCCAGTTCCTTTCCCCAAACATATTACCTATCTCATTTTTTTCTCATCTTGGTTACATTCACACATATTTAGACACCCAATCTGAGTCTTCGAGGAGGATGAGCACCCTCCGCGTGACTCTTTCTTCTGTTTCCCCTTTCAGAAAGTTAAAATTCAAGGAGGGGAGGGTTTGTAGCCCCCGGCTCCCGTCCCCTTTAGTCGCCTTCTACGACACGTGGGGAACGTGTGGGAAGTATTCTTTCTCCCTTATCCCCAGGGAAAATATATATATATATATATATATATATATATATATATATATATATATATATATATATATATATATATATATATATATATACACAACTCCTGTTTCAGGAGTACTGCTACTCCTTCCCTTGCTCTTGTCCTCTCACTAACCCCTGACTTTACTCCCAAGACATTCCCAAACCACTCTTCCCCTTTACCCTTGAGTTTCGTTTCACTCAGAGCCAAAACATCCAGGTTCCTTTCCTCAAACATACTACCTATCTCTCCTTTTTTTCACATCTTGGTTACATCCACACACATTTAGACACCCCAACCTGAGTCTACGAGGAGGATGAGCACTCCCCGCGTGACTCCTTCTGTTTCCCATTTTTTAGAAAGTTAAAAAAAAAAAAAAATACAAGGAGGGGAGGATTTCTGGCCCCCCGCTCCCGTCCCCTCTAGTCGCCTTCTACGACACGTGAGGAATGCGTGGGAAGTATTCTTTCACCCCTATCCCCAGGGATAAGACAGTGCGTAAGACAAGGGAGCAAATGGGAACTTCAGTGAAGGGCGCTAATGGGGAGGTGATAACAAGTAGTGGTGATGTGAGAAGGAGATGGAGTGAGTATTTTGAAGGTTTGTTGAATGTGTTTGATGATAGAGTGGCAGATATAGGGTGTCTTGGTCGAGGTGGTGTGCAAAGTGAGAGGGTTGGGGAAAATGATTTGGTAAACAGAGAAGAGGTAGTAAAAGCTTTGCGGAAGATGAAAGCCGGCAAGGCAGCAGGTTTGGATGGTATTGCAGTGGAATTTATTAAAAAAGGGGGTGACTGTATTGTTGACTGGTTGGTAAGGTTATTTAATGTATGTATGACTCATGGTGAGGTGCCTGAGGATTGGCGGAATGCGTGCATAGTGCCATTGTACAAAGGCAAAGGGGATAAGAGTAAGTGCTCAAATTACAGAGGTATAAGTTTGTTGAGTATTCCTGGTAAATCATATGAGAGGGTATTGATTGAGAGGGTGAAGGCATGTACAAAGCATCAGATTAGGGAAGAGCAGTGTGGTTTCAGAAGTGGTAGAGGATGTGTGGATCAGGTGTTTGCTTTGAAGAATGTATGTGAGAAATACTTAGAAAAGCAAATGGATTTGTATGTAGCATTTATGGATCTGGAGAAGGAATATGATAGAGTTGATAGAGATGCTCTGTGGAAGGTATTAAGAATATATGGTGTGGGTGGCAAGTTGTTAGAAGCAGTGAAAAGTTTTTATCGAGGATGTAAGGCACGTGTACGTGTAGGAAGAGAGGAAAGTGATTGGTTCTCCGTGAATGTAGGTTTGCGGCAGGGGTGTGTGATGTCTCCATGGTTGTTTAATTTGTTTATGGATGGGGTTGTTAGGGAGGTGAATGCAAGAGTTTTTGAAGGAGGGGCAAGTATGCAGTCTGTTGTGGATGAGAGAGCTTGGGAAGTGAGTCAGTTGTTGTTCGCTGATGATACAGCGCTGGTGGCTGATTCATGTGAGAAACTGCAGAAGCTGGTGACTGAGTTTGGTAAAGTGTGTGAAAGAAGAAAGTTAAGAGTAAATGTGAATAAGAGCAAGGTTATTAGGTACAGTAGGGTTGAGAGTCAAGTCAATTGGGAGGTAAGTTTGAATGGAGAAAACCTGGAGGAAGTGAAGTGTTTTAGATATCTGGGAGTGGATCTGGCAGCGGATGGAACCATGGAAGCGGAAGTGAATCATAGGGTGGGGGAGGGGGCGAAAATCCTGGGAGCCTTGAAGAATGTTTGGAAGTCGAGAACATTATCTCGGAAAGCAAAAATGGGTATGTTTGAAGGAATAGTGGTTCCAACAATGTTGTATGGTTGCGAGGCGTGGGCTATGGATAGAGTTGTGCGCAGGAGGGTGGATGTGCTGGAAATGAGATGTTTGAGGAGAATGTGTGGTGTGAGGTGGTTTGATCGAGTAAGTAATGTAAGGGTAAGAGAGATGTGTGGAAATAAAAAGAGCGTGGTTGAGAGAGCAGAATAGGGTGTTTTGAAATGGTTTAGGCACATGGAGAGAATGAGTGAGGAGAGAATGACCAAGAGGATATATGTGTCGGAGGTGGAGGGAACGAGGAGAAGTGGGAGACCAAATTGGAGGTGGAAAGATGGAGTGAAAAAGATTTTGAGTGATCGGGGCCTGAACATGCAGGAGGGTGAAAGGCGGGCAAGGAACAGAGTGAATTGGATCGATGTGGTATACCGGGGTTGACGTGCTGTCAGTGGATTGAATCAGGGCATGTGAAGCGTCTGGGGTAAACCATGGAAAGCTGTTTGTGGCCTGGATGTGGAAAGGGAGCTGTGGTTTCGGGCATTATTGCATGACAGCTAGAGACTGAGTGTGAACGAATGAGGCCTTTGTTGTCTTTTCCTAGCGCTACCCCGCACACATGAGGGGGGAGGGGGATGGTATTACATGTGTGGCGAGGTGGCGATGGGAATGAATAAAGGCAGACAGTGTGAATTGTGTGCCTGGGTATATATGTATGTGTCTGTGTGTGTATATATATGTGTACATTGAGATGTATAGGTATGTATATTTGCGTGTGTGGACGTGTGTGTATATACATGTGTATGGGGGTGGGTTGGGCCATTTCTTTCGTCTGTTTCCTTGCGCTACCTCGCAAATGCGGGAGACAGAGACAAAGCAAAATAAAATAGAAAAATAAATATATATATATATATATATATATATATATATATATATATATATATATATATATATATATATATATATATATATATATATATATATATATGGGGTAAACCATGGAAAGTTTTGTGGGGCCTGCACAAGAGGTAACGCTAGGAAAAGACAACAAAGGTCGCATTGGTTTACACTCAGTCTCCACCTGTCATGTATAATGCACCGAAACCACAGCTCCCTTTCCACATCCAGGCCCCATATATATATATATATATATATATATATATATATATATATATATATATATATATATATATATATATATATATATATTTTTTTTTTTTTATTGCTTTGTCGCTGTCTCCCGCGTTTGCGAGGTAGCGCAAGGAAACAGACGAAAGAAATGGCCCAATCCACCCCCATACATATGCCTTGATTCAATCCACTGACAGCACGTCAACCCCGGTATACCACATCGATCCAATTCACTCTATTCCTTGCCCTCCTTTCACCCTCCTGCATGTTCAGGCCCCGATCACACAAAATCTTTTTCACTCCATCTTTCCACCTCCAATTTGGTCTCCCTCTTCTCCTCGTTCCCTCCACCTCCGACACATATATCCTCTTGGTCAATCTTTCCTCACTCATTCTCTCCATGTGACCAAACCATTTCAAAACACCCTCTTCTGCTCTCTCAACCACGCTCTTTTTATTTCCACACATCTCTCTTACCCTTACGTTACTTACTCGATCAAACCACCTCACACCACACATTGTCCTCAAACATCTCATTTCCAGCACATCCATCCTCCTGCGCACAACTCTATCCATAGTCCACGCCTCGCAACCATACAACATTGTTGGAACCACTATTCCTTCAAACATACCCATTTTTGCTTTCCGAGATAATGTTCTCGACTTCCACACATTCTTCAAGGCTCCCAGAATTTTGGTCCCCTCCCCCACCCTATGATCCACTTCCGCTTCCATGGTTCCATCCGCTGCCAGATCCACTCCTAGATATCTAAAACACTTCATATATATATATATATATATATATATATATATATATATATATATATATATAATATAGAATGTCCTGGTGCTTGTTTAACAACTGGTTGAGTCTAGAGTTGAGGGTCTTTACTT
>NC_092227.1:19635127-19647627 GCF_036320965.1 Panulirus ornatus
AATGACCTAGGTGAGAAATAGCACTGTTTTAGGGAAAGGCGGTCATGTGTAACAAACTTGTTAGATTTTTACGAGAGAATGAGTTCTGTCTTAAACAGAAGGGCCAAGTGGATTGTATGTATCTGGACTGCTGATGAATGTGGGTCTGATTAAGAAGCTGGATCACCTAACAGGTAGGAATAACCAAGGTATACCCTTAGTGGACAGCAGATCATACTGGTTGACAGGAGCAAAGGACATACGTCAGAAGCACCAGTCACAAAATGACTGGAGGTCACCAGTGGTGTGCTGATAGATTTTGTTCTAGGACGATTACTCTTCTTGATGCAAGTGAATGACTTACCAGAAAGTATGGACTCTTACCTGAATATGTTTGCAGATGATGCAAAGGTCGTGAGGGAAGTGTAAAGTGTGAAGGAATGCGTCAACTCACAAGGTACCTAGATAGACTCCCACCCACAGTAAAGGTAAAGTAATGAGGACTGTCACAGCGGAAGAAGGTCTCGATGTAATCATCATCAAGTAAGAAATGAACTGCGAGATTCTATGAGTCAGGTAAATTGATAGTCATCATCGTCCCTAATCTGTTGCCAGAGTTCCACCTTAGGAGAACAGCTAAGGAGACCAATTGTCTGCTAACAGTACTGCGTCCAAGTTAATGGATGGAAATATTCAGATAACTGTTCAGAATGCTCCTCTCTCGTTTGGTTACCACGTCTAAGGAAACACAAACAAATCATACAAAGCGTCCAGAAGAGAACAACAAAGATGGTGCAAGAATGAAGAGAGTTGAGTTACAAGAGAAGGTCAGAGACTTAACAAATTTACCCACCTTGAAAGAGAGAGCACTGAGGAGTGACCTGGTTACAATCTTTATGTTTTATATACAGTTTGATGACCTGGACAAGTGTACAGTTTCTTGAAAGATTTAGGGACAGAACAACAGGAGGACATAACGTGAAATCAACCAAGAAATCTGTAACGAAGGATGTAATGAAGTATATCTATAGCAGAAGAAGAGGTGGATGAATGAAATAAAATGACCAAAGATATAATTACTTAAGACGGTTATACGACAGAGAAGTGAAGAGTTGGATCTACAATAGCGTAAAACTCCTTCTCCGTGCAATACAAATAGATAATTACAGGGCTATTGCAACACCATGGGCATATCAGAAGACCATGGGTACATCACAAGCGGATGGGCATATCACAACCTCATGATGACATTATACCTTCACTGGTACATTACAACACCATGGGCACATTACAACACCATGGAACATCACAACACCATGGGCACATTACAACACCATGGAACATCACAACACCATGATTACCTCACCAGATCATGGGTGCTTCACAACCATGTGTAAAGATAGAGCACAACTGGTACATCGCAGCGCCAATAACATGGCTGAGCACAACACAGACACAGCGACCACACAACAAAGGACGACACGTACGTCACACAACACAGGACGACACGTAAGTCACAAAATACAGGACGACACGTAAGTCACACAACACAGGAAGACACGTAAATCACACAACACAGGACGACACGTAAATTACACACCACAGGACGACACGTAAGTCACACAACACAGGACGACACGTAAGTCACACAACACAGGACGACACGTAAGTCACACAACACAGGACGACACGCAAGTCACACAAACTAGGACGACGCGTAAGTCACACAACACAGGACGACACATACGTCACACAACACAGGACGACACGTAAGTCACACAACACAGGACGACACATACGTCACACAACACAGGAGACGAGTGTTGCTGGTGAGGCACAGTGTGGAGGCCAGCGGGCCAGTTGTCGTGCCATGCATCAACACAACACGACAGATCCTCAGCGGTGTCTTTCTCTCTTTCCTTTGATGTGGCAGAAATACAAAAATGTTTCTTTGTTTTCCCAGTTTCAGGGGAAATATTCGCTGAGTGTAAGAAACTGATGCGTATTATTTCACGGGAAAGTGAATTAATAATTCTCCGAATTTTGGTATAAACTAATCATATATGTGCTCCAAGTTGGAATGGCTAAAATAAGCTGCAACCATTCCTTAAGGAATAGCGATCCAAACTGTGCAGGTGGAAAAAGCTGACAATTTAGGAAAGAAACGCAAAGATAAGAACATACATTTGAACGAAAGAGAGAGACACAGTAAGACAGGAGTGAGCTGCAACTGACAGGTGCAGACAATAAGCTCTCCTGAGCGTCTCTATGATGGGTTTTGTCCATCATCATGAGGTGCAACCCACGCCCTCCTGCACCACGAGCAGGTACGACCTGTGTACGAACATATTCCTGAAGCAGCGTTACCTCACACCTCCAGACAGACACTCCTCCTTCAGCTGGACATTCCTCCCAAGTCCATATCTCATGATCCCATGGTACTCCAGCCTGGCTGGCTGCCTCGAGGGTTTTAAGATGGAACACAGTTTTATGTTTTCTCTCATTTCTTTCTGAGGAAATGGTTTATATAAATAACATAACTTGTACCCTCGACCTCCCCACCACTGCTGAGTTTAGTTTTGTTTCCCTTCTCCTCCCTCTCTTTATAGTGTCTGGAAATTTTCTTCATCTTGTTATTTCCTATACATTCTCTCTTTCCTTTCTATATTCCTCCTTACATCCCGTATATCATCCCTTTCCAATTTCTCCCTCCTCCCCACACACACACTCTTGCCAATATTTCCATCAGTCTTGCGTATTCTTACTTCCTTTTATTCGTACATTCTCTTCTTCCCAGTTTTCCCTGTGTATTACATCACTCCTTTACACACTTTCCTACCTTCCCTTACATTTATCTATAAATTCCAGCATCTTTCCGACATTCCATCTCTCCCCTGTTCCAGTCCCTTCCCCTTGCCCGACGCCATTCCCGTCCATCTCCGTCCCTTGGTCGGGCCGCGTCATCCTGAGGGCTTCCCTGAGTCCAGGAACAATGTCTTTGTCTGGGGGAAGGTGTGGAGACGAGGCCAGGCGGGTCGTGCGCCAGTCATCAGCGTCGCTCTCCTGGGAAATCTTACAAACACACCTCTAATTCCCTCCCTTCACGGTGCAGGTCTCGGGCTCGTCTTGTCTCGCGGTCGGAGGATGACTGATTCCATGCATGTAAATGAGAGCGTCTGCATGCATTTTCCTCCATGTTTATCTTGGTGTTTGTATCTATATGTCTGTGTCATTAGCATGAAGGCCTCGGCAGTGAGCAGGATACCGGGCAGTTGTTAGAAGCCTGGGACAAAGAGGTGATTCGGAGAGAGAGAGAGAGAGAGAGAGAGAGAGAGAGAGAGAGAGAGAGAGAGAGAGAGAGAGAGAGAGAGAGAGAGAGAGAGAGAGAGAGAGAGAGAGAGAGAGAGAGGCGCAAGTGGTAGAGTGGGACTTGTGCTCTTTCTTGGCCTGGCAACAGTTCTCGAGGCTTGAAGTTCATGCTAATGTTTACCCGTCCTTTTAGCGTCATGGGTCAAGAGAAGAACCAGATTATACCGGGTCATCTGCCAGACCCCCCCCCCCATAATGGTGCTACCATTACTGCTCGTCCAGGACAGACACCCCATGATGGTGCTACCATTACTGCTCGTCTCTCCTCGACCGTTTATACATGTTAATTTCTTTATTCCTATCTCCTTTCGATGTCTTCCCTCACTACATGTAAAATATTTCCCCCGTTATTTGTATTTTTCTTACCGTCTCACCTGCGTATTTTACCGCCTGGTTTTTTCCCCCTCCAAGCTTTTTCTTTTCATCAGTAAATTTGCCTCGCTTTCTGCACTGCTCCCCCACACCCTTGCCCCAAGTCTACACCATAACGTTGTCCTCGTCTCTTCTTCTATCCTTCGTTCACCTTGTGTCCTATCTATGTGTTTCCTGATTTCCCTTTCCTCCGACGCCGTTCACTCCCTAACCTGGGTCTTCTCTGACCACACCATCACCAACACATTATTGTACCGTGTCCTTAGCCTCGTTGTCATCAACCTCTCATTATCTTTCACTCATTGTTTCCTTATTCATTTCGATGTTTTTAAACAGAAAATAAGAGTTAAGCAATTCCTCTTTTTTTTTCTTTTTGGGATGAGGCCGGAACTCCCAGCAACACCATGACGGTTTTGACGTATGGGTTTAGGAAGAGCTCCCGGCACCAGGTCTTGTTGTGTGGAAGAGGGAGGAGTTTCCAGCACCAGGTCTTGCTGAGTAGAAGAGGGAGGAGCTCCTGGCACCAGGTCTTGCTGAGTGGAAGAGGGAGGAGTTTCCAGCACCAGGTCTTGCTGAGTAGAAGAGGGAGGAGCTCCCGGCACCAGGTCTTGTTGTGTGGAAGAGGGAGGAGTTTCCAGCACCAGGTCTTGCTAAGTGGAAGAGGGACCAACTCCCGGCACCAGGTCTTGCTGAGTGGAAGAGGGAGGAGCTCCCGGCACCAGGTCTTGTTGTGTGGAAGAGGGAGGAGCTCCCCGCATCAGCTCTAGCTGTGCGGTGACAAAGAAGCGACTAACATCAGGTCTTATTATGTGGGTGAGGGAAAAGATCCCAGGAACAGGTTTTGCCGAGTGGGTGAGGGAAATGCTCCCAGCATCAGGTCTTGGTGTGTGGGTTAGGTAGAAGCTCCCAGCACCAGGACTTGCGGTGTGGCATAGGAAGAAGCTCTCAACACCATGACATACCGTTTGGGTTGTGAGGGAAGTTCGCAGCAAAATGATCTTGCTGTTTGGGTGAGGGAGAAGGTCTTAGCATCCGGGTTGGAAGTGTGGGTGAGGGAGAAGCTCCCAGCGCCAGGTTTTGCCATATTGCCAAAGGAAAAGTTCCCAGCAACAGGTCTTACTATGTGTGAGAGAGAGAGGCTCCCAGCGCCAGGTCTTGCCGTGTGGGTGGGGGAGGAGATTCCAGTGCCCGTGTCCATGCTTGGTCTCCTGGGAGCTGAGACCGCTGCCTTAGGTGGGATTAGCAGACGGTGGACGGAGGTCAGACGGCTCAGGTGGAATTAACAGACGACGGACACAGTGTCTCACAGGACGAGGTCCAGAGTGCCACACAGGACTAGGGCGACACTGCTACTCAGCGTGTCACAGAATAAGGATCATAGTGCAACACAGGACAAGGATTTTAGGGTACAATGTCCCAAAAGACAAGAACCACAGTGACTCAAGGATATAACCACCGTGGCACACAAGACAAGTACCACAGCGCATCACTAGACTCAGGACTATGAAGAATATACCGACACGGACGACAGTGTCTCACAGGGCCAGGACCAGGGTGCCAGTCAAGCATATGAAGAAAGTGCCTCAAAGGACACGGACAACATTGCCTCACAGGACAAGAATCAAAGTGCCAGACAGGGCAAGGGCCAGAGTGCCATGTATAACAAAGAAAAATGTGCCCAACAGGACAAAAACTGCACTGCCGCCATACATAACAAGTCACAACTGCCGAACAGGACGAGGGACGCAGTGCTGCATTGAACGAGGATCACAGTGCCATACAGGATAAGTACAACAGTGCCACATATGAGATGAATCACAATGCCATACAGGAAAAAGACGAAAGTGTCTCCAATAAGAAATATCACGATGTCACACAAGACAAAAACCATAGTGACGAGCATGACGAGAGCAAGGTGCACCATAGAACGAGAACCACAGCACCTCACAGAAACAGTACAACAGTGCCTTACAGAACAAGAGCCACAGTGCCACACAAAAGGTGCCTCAGGACAAGATCAACAGTGCCACACGGGACCAGGACCAGAATGCTACATATAACAAGATCAACAGAGTCACACAAGACAAGGACAACTGCTTCACCAGACAAAACAGAGTTCCTCAAAGGAAAATGAATGCTGTGCCTCACAACAAAAGGACAATTGTGCCACAGAAGACAGTACCTCACAGGAGAGACCCAAAGTGACACATGACAAGGGGAACGGTGACACACAAGATAAAGATCAGAGTGCCCCACACGATAACTACAGCAGTGCTACATAAAGAAAAATGAGATGTCAATGATAAGATGAACAAGAATAACATTACCACATAAGACAAGGACGACAGTCCAACACAGGAGAGCGACCAAGACACCTCACAAGACAATGACCAAAATGCTGCACAAAGACAAAGCAAAGTGCCTTGAAAGACAAGGTATACAGAGCTCACAAGACAAGAGAACATTGCGTCGCGCAAGACTAGGACCCAAGTGCCACACAGGACAAGGACGCCAGTGCCACACAGGACAAGAAACCCAGTACCACACAAGACAAGAGCTAGAGTGCCACAAAGGACAAAGACCACAGTGCCACACAGGACAAGAACCAGAGTACAACACATGATAAGGACCACAGTGCCACACAGGACAGGAACAGCGGTGTCACGCAGGATAATAGCCGCAGTATCACACGGGTTATTGACCACAGTGCTACACAAGACATGGACCACAGTGCCATGCAGAAACAGACCTTCAGTAACACCATAAGACAACGATCAAAGCACCACACAGGACAAGGACCACAGTGCTAAACAGGACAATGATCTCTGCTACATAAGACAAGGACCACAGTGACACAAAGGTCAAGAAAAACAACGCTTCATAGGATAAGAACCATCGTTGCACTAAGGGCAAGGTCCACAGTGCCTCAGAGGAAAAGGGACACACTGCCACACAAGACTAAGGTTATAATTCCACAAAGAAAAAATATTCAAAGTGCCGGTAAGGACATGACCAACAGTTCCACACGGAGTAAAGAAAACATTACCATACAGGAGAAGGACAACATTAACTCGCAGAACGAGGACAACAGTGCTTAAGAGGACAAGATCCAAATTCACGGCGCCACAGGATAAGAACAGCAGTAGCACAGAGGACAAAGACCACAGAGTCACATAGAACAAGAACAGCACACATAGGACAAGGACCAAAGGGCCACAGAGGACAAGGACAGCAATACCACACAGGACAAGGACCATGGGGCCACAGAGGAAAAGAACTACAGAGCCACACAGGACATGGACCATAAAGCCACAGAGAACAAGGTCCATAGGAACACTCAGGATAAGAACAGCAACACCACACGAGACAAAGACCACCGACCACACAAGACAAGAACCAGAGAGCCACAGGTATTTTCTAAGTATTTCTCACATACATTCTTCAAAGCAAACACCTGATCCACACATCCTCTACCACTTCTGAAACCACACTGCTCTTCCCCAATCTGATGCTCTGTACATGCCTTCACCCTCTCACTCAATACCCTCTCATGTAATTTACCAGGAATACTCAACAAACTTATACCTCTGTAATTTGAGCACTCACTTTTATCCCCTTTGCCTTTGTACAATGGCACTATGCAAGCATTCCGCCAATCCTCAGGCACTTCACTATGAGTCATACATACACTAAATAACCTTACCAACCAGTCAACAATATAGTCACCCACTTTTAATGAATTCCACTGCAATACCATCCAAACCCGTTGCCTTGCCGGCTTTCATCTTCCGCAAAGCTTTTACTACCTCTTCTCTGTTTACCAAATCATTCTCCCTAACCCTCTCACTTTGCACACCACCTCGACCAAAACATCCTACATCTGCCACTCTATCATCTAACACATTCAACAGACTTTCAAAATACTCACTCCATCTCCTTCTCACATCACCACTACTTGTTATCACCTCCCCATTAGCCCCTCCACTGAAGTTCCCATTTGTTCCCTTGTCATACGCACTTTATTTACCTCCTTCCAAAACATCTTTTTATTCTCCCTAAAATTTACTGATACTCTCTCATCCCAACTCTCATTTGCCCTCTTTTTCACCTCTTGCACCGTTCTCTTCACCTCCTGCCTCTTTCTTTTATACATCTCCCAGTCATTTGCATTATGTCCCTCCAAAAATCGTCCAAATGCCTCTCTCTTCTCTTTCACAAACAAACCTACTTCTTCATCCCACCACTCACTACCCTTTCTAATCTGCCCACCTCCCACGCTTCTCATACCACAAGCATCTTTTGCGCAAAGCCATCACTGCTTCCCTAAATACATACCATTCCTCCCCCACTCCCATTATGTCCTTTGTTCTCACCTTTTTCCATTCTGTACTCATTCTCTCCTGGTACCTCCTCACACAAGTCTCCTTCCCAAGCTCACTTACTCTCACCACCCTCTTTACCCCAACATTCTCTCTTCTTTTCTGAAAACCTCTACAAATCTTCACCTTCGCCTCCACAAGATAATGATCAGACATCTCTCCAGTTGCACCTCTCACCACATTAACATCGAAAAGTCTCTTTCGCGCGCCTATCAATTAACACGTAATCCAACAACACTCTCTGGCCGTTTCTCCTACTTAGATACGTATACTTATGTATATCTCTCTTTTTAAACCAGGTATTCCCAATCACCAGTCCTTTTTCAGCACATATATCTACAAGCTCTTCACCATTTCCATTTACAACACTGAACACCCCATGGTGTGGGAGTCAAGTTGTTAGAAGCAGTGAAAAGTTTTTATCGAGGATGTAAGGCATGTGTACATGTAGGAAGAGAGGAAAGTGATTGGTTCTCAGTGAATGTAGGTTTGCGGCAGGGGTGTGTGATGTCTCAATGATTGTTTAATTTGTATATGGATGGGGTTGTTAGGGAGGTGAATGCAAGAGTTTTGGAAAGAGGGGCAAGTATGCAGTCTGTTGTGGATGAGAGAGCTTGGGAAGTGAGTCAGTTGTTCGCTGATGATACAGCGCTGGTGGCTGATTCGTGAGAGAAACTGCAAAAGCTTGTGATTGAGTTTGGTAAAGTGTGTGAAAGAAGAAAGCTGAGTGTAAATGTGAATAAGAGCAAGGTTATTAGGTACAGTAGGGTTGAGGGACAAGTCAATTGGGAGGTAAGTTTGAATGAAGAAAAACTGGAGGAAGTAAAGTGTTTTAGATATCTGGGAGTGGATTTGGCAGCGGATGGAACTATGGAAGTGGAAGTGAATCATAGGGTGGGGGAGGGGGCGAAAGTTCTGGGAGCATTGAAGAATGTTTGGAAGTCGAGAACATTATCTTGAAAAGCAAAAATGGGTATGTTTGAAAGAATAGTGATTCCAACAATGTTATATGGTTGCGAGACGTGGGCTATAGATAGAGTTGTGCGGAGGAGGATGGATGTGCTGGAAATGAGATGTTTGAGGACAATATGTGGTGTGAGGTGGTTTGATCGAGTAAGTAATGTAAGGGTAAGAGAGATGTGTGGTAATAAAAAGAGGGTGGTTGAGAGAGCAGAAGAGGGTGTTTTGAAATGGTTTGGTCACATGGAGAGAATGAGTGACGAAAGATTGACCAAGAGGATATATGTGTCAGAAGTGGAGGGAACGAGGAGAAGTGGGAGACCAAATTGGAGGTGGAAAGATGGAGTGAAAAAGATTTTGAGTGATCGGGCCTGAACATGCAGGAGGGTGAAAGGCGTGCAAGGAATAGAGTGAATTGTAACGATGTGGTATACCGGGGTCGACGTGTTGTCAATGAATTGAACCAGGGCAGGTGAAGCGTCTGGGGTAAACCATGGAAAGTTCTGTGGGCCCTGGATGTGGAAAGGGAGCTGTGGTTTTGGTGCATTATTACATGACAGCTAGAGACTGAGTGTGAACGAATGTGACCTTTTCCTAGCCCTACCTCGCGCACATGAGGGGGGGGGGGGAGGTGGTTGTTATTTCATGTGTGGTGAGGTGGCGATGCGAATGAATGAAGGCAGACAGTATGAATTATATAAATATGTATATATGTATATGTCCGTGTGTGTATATATATGTATACGTTGAGATGTATAGGTATGCATATTTGTGTGTGTGGACGTGTATGTATGTATATACATGTGTACGTGGGTGGGTTTTGCCATTCTTGTGTCTGTTTCCTTGCGCTACCTCACTGACGCGGGAGACAGCGACAAAGCAAAATAAATGAATAATATATGGAGTTTGGTAAAGTGTGTGGAAGAAGAAAGTTAAGAGTAAATGTGAATAAGAGCAAGGTTATTAGGTACAGTAGGGTTGAGGGTCAAGTCAATTGGGAGGTGAGTTTGAATGGAGAAAAACTGGAGGAAGTGAAGTGTTTTAGATATCTGGGAGTGGATCTGTCAGCGGATGGAACCATGGAAGCGGAAGTGGATCATAGGGTGGGGGAGGGGGCGAAAATTTTGGGAGCCTTGAAAAATGTGTGGAAGTCGAGAACATTATCCCGGAAAGCAAAAATGGGTATGTTTGAAGGAATAGTAGTTCCAACAATGTTGTATGGTTGCGAGGCGTGGGCTATGGATAGAGTTGTGCGCAGGAGGATGGATGTGCTGGAAATGAGATGTTTGAGGACAATGTGTGGTGTGAGGTGGTTTGATCGAGTAAGTAACGTAAGGGTAAGAGAGATGTGTGGAAATGAAAAGAGCGTGGTTGAGAGAGCAGAAGAGGGTGTTTTGAAATGGTTTGGGCACATGGAGAGAATGAGTGAGGAAAGATTGACCAAGAGGATATATGTGTCGGAGGTGGAGGGAACGAGGAGAAGAGGGAGACCAAATTGGAGGTGGAAAGATGGAGTGAAAAGGATTTTGTGTGATCGGGGCCTGAACATGCAGGAGGGTGAAAGGAGGGCAAGGAATAGAGTGAATTGGAGCGATGTGGTATACAGGGGTTGACGTGCTGTCAGTGGATTGAATCAAGGCATGTGAAGCGTCCGGGGTAAACCATGGAAAGCTGTGTAGGTGTGTATATTTGCGTGTGTGGACGTGTGTATGTGCATGTGTGTGGGGAGGGTTGGGCCGTTTCTTTCGTCTGTTTCCTTGCGCTACCTCGCAAGCGCGGGAGACGGCGACAAAGTATAAAAAAAAAAGAAAAAAAAAAAAAATATATATATATATATATATATATATATATATATATATATATATATATATATATATATACGAACTAAGTGCATATAAACGCGTTCTTTCATAGGACATACAAACCTCCAACAGCCAGGATCAAATCCGGGACCCATGTGCAACAGGCGGGAGCGCTACCGCTGGGCTATGATCGCCCCTAATAGGGAAATGATCATTCGAATACTATGAACTCGAATACCCTTCGTCTCACGTTGGCGAGCAACGGGGTCTACACCGGTCATTTCCAATCAGGCTTACATACATAGTATTCGAATAGTCATTTCCCTATTAGGGGCGATCATTTTCTAGCAGTAGCGCTCCCGCTTGTTGCACAGGGGACCCGCGTCTCAGCTGACATTTAAACATATATTTGGCTTTCGTTTGATTTCACTCCCTCTCCATATCCCTTTCTTTATTTCGTTAGAGGAATCTCGTGAATCTATTATCAGCCTGCCTTTTCCCCGTTATCGTACGTTTCATCTCCGTATGTGTTTGCTAGCCCCGAGCCTGCAAAGCCGCTATTGGTCAATTCCCACTCTGACCTGTGTCCCAGTCACGGGCAGCTAACTGTGGGATCTTCTATAAGATCATGTTTCACTGCTCCACACATGGCAACATGGAAAAATGATTGATTCATCTTACATGTTCCCTGATGGCTTCATCGTGTCTTGTCCTGTGTTCGTGGGTACTCCAGGTCATGTCTGGTCAGTGTTGCCTTTACTCTGTTTGTTCCATATAAGAACGACCACATTGTTCCATATAAGAACGACCACATTGTTCCATATAAGAACGACCACATTGTTCCATATAAGAACGACCACATTGTTCCATATAAGAACGACCACATTGTTCCATATAAGAAGGACCGCATTGTTCATATAAGAACGACCACACTGTTCCATATAAGAACGACCACATTGTTCCATATAAGAACGACCACATTGTTCCATATAAGAACGACCACATTGTTCCATATAAGAACGACCACATTGTTCCATATAAGAACGACCACATTGTTCCATATAAGAACGGACCGCATTGTTCATATAAGAACGACCACATTGTTCCATATAAGAACGACCACATTGTTCCATATAAGAACGACCACATTGTTCCATATAAGAACGACCACATTGTTCCATATAAGAACGACCACATTGTTCCATATAAGAACGACCACATTGTTCAATACAAGAACGACCACATTGTTCCATATAAGAACGATCACATTGTTCCATATAAGAACGACCACATTGTTCCATATAAGAACGACCACACTGTTCCATATAAGAACGACCACATTGTTCCATATAAGAACGACCACACTGTTCCATATAAGAACGACCACATTGTTCCATATAAGAACGACCACATTGTTCCATATAAGAACGACCGCATTGTTCCATATAAGAACGACCACACTGTTCCATATAAGAACGACCACATTGTTCCATATAAGAACGACCACATTGTTCCATATAAGAACGACCGCATTGTTCCATATAAGAACGACCACACTGTTCCATATAAGAACGACCACATTGTTCCATATAAGAACGACCACATTGTTCCATATAAGAACGACCGCAGTGTCCCATAT